>NW_022060270.1:2231018-2351018 GCF_007364275.1 Archocentrus centrarchus
CTTAAAATAATTTGCAAAGTCCTTGCCAGAAGATTAGAAAATATTACTCCACTTATACATCCAGACCCAACAGGTTTATATCAAAGATTGGTACTCAGACAATAAAACACATAAGACCAATAAATGTTACAGATTACTGTTCCATTAACATATTAGAGATCACAGCTGTCTCATTAGATGCAGAGATGGCATTTGACCGGGTAAATTGGAAATTTTTATTAGCAGTTCTACAAAAAATTGTAATTTGTTCATCTTCTTAAACTGAATCAGAACACTACACAGTAGTGTTGTAGTACTCGAGATCGGTCTTGGTCTCGAGACCGGTCTCGAGACCGCTTTTTGATGGTCTCGGTCTTGTCATGGACTCGACCGCATTTGGTCTCGGTCTTGTCATGGACTCGGACCTTGCGGACTCGGGATTTTATTTCAAGACCAGTCAAGACCACAGCTGTGGAAATATCACTAAATTGCCAGAATACTGTCCAATTTATTTGTTAACATCTTTGCTTTTATTGGATGCAAAACGTTCTGATTCAAATCCAACAAAGATTGCGCTCCTCTGCCTCTCAAAGGAGCACCTCGCAGACTCCACCCCAGCTAGGTCGCTGCTATTATCTCTGCTTACGCCTGTATCATTTCACCGCAGTTTGCAATCTACCACAGAGCACGGACAGTTTCATTCACAATGTGTACGTTTGATCTCACTATGGTCATGTGTGTGCTGCATAAATCGAAATAACCGCATGAACACGAAGAGAAGTAAGAGGGAAAATGAAGATCAAAGGAAAATTTCAGGCTTCCAATTCAACAAAAAAATCCCAGCATGAAAAGTAAATACCAACCTTCATGTATTTAGATACACAAACTAAAAATTTAATGCAAGTTTTAGGGCTGCAACGATTCTTGGAATAACGCAATTCGATTATTAAAAATCCTCGACACAAATTTGTTGCTTTGATGTTTCGTTTCAGCTCTGCAGCTCAGGTGTCTCCGTGTAAGCGGAGCATTTCCAAAAAAAACAAAAACGAGCCTTTAACACGAGTGGATCGCTGAGATGTTTTTCCACGCCCCCACTTCTCTGTGCTGTGAGTGCGCATGTTTGAATGTGCGCGCGTGTTGTGCAGAGGATGTCAGCTGTTATTTTTTTCTTTACGTCAGCTGTAGCCACCAGAACAGATCTATAACCACAGTGTACTGGGGAAAGGGGGGGCTGCCATTAGCACTAACAATCATTCGGTGCCCCCCCCCCCCCCCCCCCCCCCCCCACCCCCTTCAGTACAGAGGGGCTCCGTCAAAATGTTTTTATCAACCACCTGATCAGCAGCATGAAGAACAGAGAACTTTGTAGCTGCTCCATCCACCCTGTTTGTTTCACACAGAGAAACATCTGCAGTACGGAAGTTAAAATATGCTGATGAATTGTTAAAATTAAAAATTATTTCTTATCCAATTACTTGATTAATTGACGGAGTAATCAATTGAATACTTGATTACTAAAATAATTGATAGTTGCAGCCCTACTTGTATTCAGAAAGCCATAGTCAAACATTAGTTTTCAGCACCAGTAGAGCTATGAGAGGCCTTCAAGAATAAAATATACAGTTCCCAGCAAGATGATGTCACTTCCTATTGTTGCATTAAAAACGTGATAGTTTATGCTCACAATATGGTGGCTGATATTCAAATGTAGGAAATGCTTTTAGCAGCTGAGGAATCTGGATTATGTTTTTGTTGTGTATTTTTTTATGTGATTTCTGCAAACACAGTGGAAGGAAACGGCACTCTGGGACACATTAAATGCTTGATGTATAAATGTAACTTTTCTGGATTATATGCAAAAATGATCATTCTATCGATCTAATAAGGCCTGATTTAGAGTTCTGCATTGATCCTTTGTGCATAACTGAAAATCCTCTCTGAAGCAAACCTGACATGCACCTCGAGAAATGTAACTACACATCCAAAGAAACTGATTACTGCTTTCTGGTTATGTCTTAGGCCCCATCACTCAATTAACAAGTGGGAGCGGCATTTAGTGGTTAGTATTAGCTTACTAATTAGCATTAGCATTAGTGCTGGGGTGAGAAATATTTCTTGCTAGAACCCGGAAGTTACCATGGCCACCACCAATGGTAACAGCAGAGAAGTAAGTAAGTTATTTCTCCACCATTAGTACATTGAGCTAGTGGTGGGCAGATTGATCCTGATATCGATAATATGGATGCCAACGTTGGTATTGGTATTGATCGATATCAGTGTAATGAGATCGATACTTTGGCTTCAGTTTCTCTCCTGTATGCAGTGCTGCGGTTTCATCAAAGATGCGAGCTGACTGTCTAAGTGTCGCTCCTGTCACAGCACAGAGCACTTTGCTCCCCCCCTCCCCACAGTGTTTTGTTATACTGTCATGTGATGCATAACATATTTTATTTGGGGAAAAAAAAGGATTTTGCTATGAAACATTTAAATCAAATTTAAATTTAAAGGTGGAGGAGCTCCATTTTTTTCGCAGATTATCGGTCTCATACTGTCTGACATGGTGACAGTTTTAACAAATATGTAAAAACCAGATTTTTTATAAAAGTTACATCCTGCAGCTTTAATCTGTATAAGATTAAAGGCTTTAGTTCTTACTGTTGATGAGTGTTTGGTATTTTTTCAGTTTTACACATTTAGCTATGTGGTTTTGAAAAAGCACCCATTTTTACAAAGATTGTTGGTTTAAAAACAACACAACTTTATGCATAGTTTATGAAAGGCAGAGAAAAGTTAAGACTATTGTGATGAACTATGAATAATTGTTTTACATTCTGTGATAAATGATGGAAGTCACCCAGGAGGATTAAATACAGATGGTTATATTTATTTGAGCTGTGAGTTTTTAAAATCAGGATGATTTTATGGGAATGCGGATCTTTCAGATCAATTTGAGAAGTGATTTTGATCATGTTTCACATTTTATTGTGTCATGTAGTGTCAGGCACTGGTCTTGGTCTTGTCTCGGTCTCGCCCCCCCTCGGTCTTGGTCTCGACTGGTCTCGGACCCTAAAAGTCTTGGTCTTGTCTCGGTCTCGATACCCTCTGGTCTTGGTCTTGTCTCGGTCTGGGGTTAGGTGGTCTTGACTACAACACTACTACACAGTTCCCCAAATGCAAGTGTTAGAACAAATAATATTATTTCCCAAAGCTTCAGTCTGCAGAGGGGCACCAGGCAGGGCTGCCCACCCTCTCCCTCACTTTGTATGATTTTTATTGAGCCAATAGCAGCAGCAATCTGACAAAATGCAAATATTAAAGGGATTCAAATGGAAAAATGGTCTATAAAATTAGCCTTTATGCTAATGATGTATTACTTTTCCTGGGGAATTCACAAGCTTCTCTTCCGAAGATGATCACACTGATAGATAAGTTCTCATCTATAGTAGATTACTCTATCAACTGGAGTAAATCAACAGTTTTGCCTCTGAATTGTAATTTTCACCAACACCTCCAGGACTCCATTAAAATCAGGTAATATTAGATATTTAGGCATAAATTTTTCTGCCAGACTCTCAGACTTGGTATGGTTAAATCATATCCCCCTATTAAAAACAACAGAGGATGATCTCTCACGTTGGAATAGTTTACCTATATCACTCATGGGGAGAGTTGTCACAATTAAAATGATGTTTTACCAAAAATTAACTATCTATTCTCACTGATCCCTAACAAACCTTCTCTTCCTTAGTTTAAGTCATCAGACTCAAACATCTCAAAATTTCTATGGAAAAACAAACCATCACAAATAAGCTTAAAAACTTTGCAAAAACCAAAAACAGTGGTGGTCTAGAACTGCCATTTCTTAGGCAGTAGATTGCAGTACATTTCGAAGTGGATCAAATCAAATTTATTAGATGACCCATGGCTGGGTCTAGAACAGGCAGTTTTCTACTCTGTCTGAGCACTCAAAGCACTTATACAACATGTTTATATTTACCCCATTCGCACCCATTCATACAAGCACTTCCATAATTAACTAAGCTAAGTGCTTTTATTATCTAACATTTACACACATTCACACTCCAACGGTTGCGTTGGAGACCAACTTGGGGACAGACAAGGATACATTGGCATGCAGTCTGGAGTAGCAAGGAATCAAACCGCTGACCTTCCGATCAGTAGATGACCTGCTCTACTGCCTGAGGTACAGCCACCCCATACCAATTGTAAATTTATTTAATATCAGCAACTGAAGTCTGTTGGAAAGACCGACCTACTGGGCATGCGCCAAGTAGCAACATAGCAGCAACGTAGCAGTAAGATCAGCTGCTGATGGCGAGTGCCAGAGTGGACTCTGAGATGGATAATGGGAGAAAACCTTAAATGTGTGTAGTGTGTAGTCATTGCTGAAGATGTGAGTGATCATTTAACTGCATTTCTCTTTATCGTGTGCCCTACTTATGAGTAGCCTGAGTTGTAGGTGACATAGTGTGATAAACTATTATTAGAAAGCACTGCATCAATTTTCATTGTTATGCAGATGATACTCAGCTTTATCTATCAATGAAGCCAGATGACACACATCAATTAGTTAAACTGCAGGAATGTCTTAAAGACATTAAGGCCTGGATGACCTCTAATTTCCTGCTTCTAAATTCAGATAAAACTGAAATTCTTGTTCTCGGCCCCACAAATCTTAGAAACACGGTGTCTAACCAGATACTTACTCTGGATGGCATTACTTTGGCCTCCAGTAACACTGTGAGAAATCTTGGAGTCATTTTTGACCAGGATATGTCCTTCAATGCACATATTAAACAAATATGTAGGACCGCTTTTTTGCATTTGCGCAATATTTCTAAAATTAGAAACATCCTTTCTCAGAGTGATGCTGAAAAGCTAATTCATGCATTTATTACTTCTAGGCTGGACTATTGTAATTCATTATTATCAGGCTGTCCTAAAAGCTTCCTGAAAAGCCTTCAGCTGATCCAAAATGCTGCAGCTAGAGTACTGACAGGGACTAGAAAGAGAGAGCAGATTTCTCCCATATTGGCTTCTCTTCATTGGCTCCCTGTTAAATCTAGAATAGAATTTAAAATTCTTCTCCTCACATACAAGGTCTTGAATAATCAGGCACCATCTTATCTCAAAGACCTCATAGTACCATATCACCCCAACAGAGCACTTTGCTCTCAGACTGCTGGCTTACTTGTGGTTCCTAGGATACTTAAGAGTAGAATGGGAGGCAGAGCCTTCAGCTTTCAGGCCCCTCTTCTGTGGAACCAGCTTCCAGCTTGGATTCGGAGACAGACACCCTCTCTATTTTTAAGATTAGGCTTAAAACTTTCCTTTATGATCAAGCTTATAGTTAGGGCTGGATCAGGTGACCCTGAACCATCCCTTAGTTATGCTGCTATAGGCCTAGGCTGCTGGGGGGTTCACATAATGCACTGTTTCTTCTCATTCACCTTATTTACTTTGTTTATACTCCACTCTGCATTTAATCATTAATTGATATTAATCTCTGGCTGTCTTCCACAGCATGTCTTTTCTCTCCCCTCAGCCCAACCGGTCGCGGCAGATGACTGCCCCTCCCTGAGCCTGGTTCTGCTGGAGGTTTCTTCCTGTTAAAAGGGAGTTTTTCCTTTCCACTGTCGCCAAGTGCTTGCTCATAGGGGGTCGTTTTGACTGTTGGGTTTTCTCTGTATTATTGTAGGGTCTTTACCCACAATACAAAGCGCCTTGAGGCGACAGTTTGTTGTGATTTGGCGCTATATAAATAAAATTGAATTGAATTGAATTGAATTGCATTGAATTGAATAAACTTACAGTTAAGTCTGATACATGATGAGTAGTAACAATGTTTCCCTGTGTATTCCATGACTGATTTCTCCTAGTGTAAACTGTGTGCAGACTTTACCCTTTAGCTCACATACATGTTAGAATGTTTATCTTGCTTGTGGCATGCATGTTATGGTTATATTAGTTGTAAGCTAGCGGTCGGCTTGCCGACCCATTTGCCGAGGGGCATGTAGCGACATGTCCCCATGCTATGAGCCATTGTAGCCACTAGATGGTAGTGTTGCATTACATTTGAATGTGAATTCCCTAATACCTGTAGAACTCTAGTGAAGTAGGAGAAATAGAAAGAATAGTGCAAATTCAGGAGCTGTTGTCTGATGTTTAGTAAGCTGAGGATGTTTTATTCATATTTATCTGTTTATTGAGTTTATTAATGTAAATATCATTTCTTTATTAATCTATTTCAGACCACACATACTGTCACGCATGCCTACTGATGTTACTGTGCTGTTCATATGCGGAAGCCTAATTAAAGTACACAACTGCATGTGATGGGCTGCTGAGTGTTCTGATGGACACACCGGGAAGACATCCAATATAAAACCTCTATAGTCCTTTCTGCTAGCGCTATCTAACAGAGGTCCTTCGAGCTGGAATGGGTATCTTTTCCTGGATTGAGAAGTAGCCTTCCAGCATGCAGCCATATACATCCCAGCCAGAAGTGGTCAGGCCACATTGCCATATACAGCCACCATCCTATCTTCAAGATTATGATCTGACTAGAGGCTACAGACACGTCGAGCGACCTGCCTCTCTTCACCCAGCAGATCAAGCACTAGTAGACCACCAGATGGAACAGCCTCATTTGGAAGGAGTATCGAAGGTGACTCCATCACACTCTGGAATCTCAAGCCCTATCAGCCAAAGTCAGTAGGAGATTTTGGACTCATTCAGTGCATCCTCGGAAGAGGTAGGGCATAAGGGGGAGGGGCCTGAAGTGGACACACAACCTCTTGGTTTCCGCCCTATTAGCCCATTCCCACAGCCTGGTCGGCCATCGCAGTCATCCCCTTACCATCGGCCATGGGAGAGAGGACCCTCGCAGTCACCTCAGGAGGCAGTCAGTCAGTATGGGTTGCCTATGGTTCCTGAGAGCAGACAGAAATCCCATCCTGATCATCCTGCAACTAGCTATGCATCAAGAGGGAGCCCTCAGTCATTCCTCCTAAACAGGGAAGGTCAACCATCTCACATTCCTGCTACTACTAGAACCTCGGCAACACAGCATCAGTGTTCACCTCAGCTCCACAGCCTTCCAGGCCCGGTCAATCAATCCTACCCGCTGCCTCCCAACGTGCCGAGGTAAATGGTAAATGGTAAATGGACTAGCTCTTATATAGCGCTTTTCTACTCAGTATGAGCACTCAAAGCGCTCATACTGAGTAGAAAGTATAGAGAGTATAGACAGGGACCAGCTACTATCTGAGTTTATGGGAAGGATATTGAGTGAGTTGCAGATCGTGAAAGACCAGGTGGCATCCCTGACACCCAGTAAGCCCCCACCATCTGGGAGCCAACAAAGAGCCTTCCCCTCTTCTCATGAACCCACTTCTGTTGTATATCCGACCTCTTCCTTCCCCTATCAGTCGGCGAGGCCTCCCTTTCACATGCTGGTGAACCCACTCGCTCCTGGCACCAGCCACCACAGATAGGTCCACCCAAACTGGAGTATATGCCCCCACAGATGCCTCAGCCTCACAGACCTCACTACGAAGCTCCTACGCAGTCCCACATGGTCCCAGCAGTGAGAGAATATACCTACCATGGTCCTACACCAACAATACCAGACTTTGTGTCTAAGGATCCGAGTGAGTTCACGAGACTGAAGATAGCTCTGGATAACCTTCTACCACCTGATGCTACAGAGCTATTCAGATATCAGATTCTAATGGATCACCTGAAGTTGGAAGAAGCCCGCCTTATAGCAGACTCCTACCTCAACTCTTTGTTCCCCTATACCAACACCATGGCAGCTTTGAATGAGAGGTATGGCCAGCCACATAAACTGGCTCTCATGAAGATTCATGATGATTCATGATGGATTCACCGAGCATTCGACGAGGAGATACTGGAGCATATGAGAGATTCGCTTTACAGATCAGGTCTCTCGTTGGCGAAGCGGAGCTACGATGCGGGTCGCATGTAGAGCGACTTCTGAGCAAGTTGCCAGGTGAGATGAGGTCGGAGTTTTGCAGACAGATGGGTCGCCAACGTGGAACAATGTATACCCTGTTTGACCTCTCGGAATGGCTCCAGTATGAAGCCTGGTGTCAGAGCTCAACGATACCCCCTACGGAGAAATGAGGACAGGGACGAGATAGGAAGTGGGAACACAAGCCACCAACCCGTTCAACTACATGGAGTGGATGAAGCAGGGGAGAATCAAGTTTCTAAGCCAGCCTCCTCTAACCTGAATCAGCCAGCCAACAAGAAAGTCTCATCTAAGGCCTTTTGTCCCTACTGCAACAAAGTGGATCACTACCTCAGCCAATGCACCACCTTTAAGGCATTCAGTAAGGATCAGATGTCGGAGTGGATCCAGATGCATCATCGCTGTTGGCGCTGCGGACGTAAGCATCAGGCAGCCCAGTGCACACTGAAGAAACCCTGCAGTATCTGTAAGGGCCGTCACCTTCAGACGGGGTGGCTGTAGCTCAGTAGGTAGAGCAGGTCACCTACTGATTGGAAGGTCAGTGGTTCAATTCCTGGCTACTGCTGGCTGCGTGCCAATGTATCCTTGGGCAAGATACTTAACCCCAAGTTGCTCTCCGACCGTTCTGTCGGAGTATGAATGTGAGTGAATGTTATATAATTAAAGCACTTAGCTTAATTAATTAATCATGGAAGTGCTTGTATGAATGGGTGTGCATGGGTAAATGTAAAAACGTGTTGTGTAAGCGCTTTGAGTGCTCATATCTGAGTAGAAAAGCGCTATATAAGAACTAGTCCATTTACCATTTACCATTCAGATCCTACATGAGGTTAACTCTAAGAGCGCTCGGGAGGATTCCTGCCTGCTAAGCTCAGCGACAGACGTTTTATATCTGGACAAGCCCAACAAGTCCTCCTCAAGGTTGACAGAGTCCTGCTACATCACCAAGAAAAGAGTCTTGACACTTACGCAGTGCTGGATGATGGGTCAGAACGTACCATCCTTCTCTCCAGTGCTGCCCTGACCCTTGGTATTCAAGGTACCGACGAAAGCTTAGCCCTGAGAACGATCCGCCAAGATGTCCAAACCATCAGTGGCTCCTCTGTATCGTTCCAGATATCTCCTGCATCCTGGCCGCATACAACCTTCCAGATTACCGCAGCCTTTACGGCTAACGGTCATGGGCTGACCGACCATTCCTACCCGGCCACTGTTCTAGCCAAGTATAAGCACCTCAAAGGACTTCCTCTGCAGCCATTCGAACGGGTCCATCCTTTGTTGCTCATTGGGGCAGACCACACCCACCTCATAACACCTACTGCACCAGTTTGTCTCGGACCACCCGGGAGTCCAGCTGCCATTAAGACTCGGCTGGGATGGGTGCTGCAAGGACCAACTCAGCTTGTGCAAAGACAGCTGTCACCACAACAGTGCCTTTTCCTCTCCCTCAGCCCTGCAGAGCTCGAACTTAAGAAGAACGTGGAAAGGTTGTGGCAGCTTGATGTCTTATCCTATCGTAGTGAGAAGCTGGCCACCAGATCCCGAGAGGATCAAGAAGCCCTTAACCTCCTAGAGGCCAAGACGACCAGGATTAAGGTGAATGGGATCTTTCGCTATGCCACACCATTACTGCGGAAGAAGGACTTTCCTTGCTTCCAGGCCCCTGAAGAAGCTGTGATGCCTGGCCTTAGGAGCATGGAAAGACGCCTGGCCAAGGATCCTGACAAGGCAGCCATGTACAATGCTGAAATTGATAGGTTAGTGGTTGCAGGTGTGGTAACCAAGCTTCCCTCAGGCACTACATCGACTGGGGAAAGTTGGTACATCCCTCATCATATGGTCAACCACAATGGCAAAGACCACATTGTGTTTAACTGTTTCTTCCAGTATGGTGGCCTCAACCTCAATGAATGGTTACTGCCTGGTCCAGCCTTGAGTCCCTCTCTCCTGGGTTTACTCGTTCGGTTTAGGGAGCACAATGTCGCCATCAGTCGGGACATACGTGGTATGTTTCACCAGGTGCTACTCTCGCCTGAAGACAAGCCTCTTTTATGGTTCCTGTGGCGCCACATGAAGAGAGAAGAACCCCCTGCGGTGTACGAGTGGCAAGTACTGCCATTTGGGACTACTTGCAGTCCTTGTTGTGCATCCTTTGCTCTCCAGAAGCATGTTTTGTCACACAGTCTGCCTGAGGAGGATGTGAGATTCTCGGTGGAGAGGTGCACTTATTCAATTCAATTCAATTCAATTCAATTTTATTTATATAGCGCCAAATCACAACAAACTGTCGCCTCAAGGCGCTTTGTATTGTGGGTAAAGACCCTACAATAATACAGAGAAAACCCAACAGTCAAAACGACCCCCTATGAGCAAGCACTTGGCGACAGTGGAAAGGAAAAACTCCCTTTTAACAGGAAGAAACCTCCAGCAGAACCAGGCTCAGGGAGGGGGGGTCATCTGCCGCGACCGGTTGGGCTGAGGGGAGAGAAAGACATGCTGTGGAAGAGAGCCAGAGATTAATAACAATTAATGATTAAATGCAGAGTGGAGTATAAACAAAGTAAATAAGGTGAATGAGAAGAAACAGTGCACTTATGTGGACAACTGTCTTCAGAGCTTCCCCTCAGCTACAGAAACCCGTCATCTCCTTGATAAACTGAGAGCTCTCCTAGCATCTGGCAGGTTTGATGTCAGGCAGTGGGCCAGCAACCAACCTGAGGGCATTAGCCATCTTCCACCAGAGGCCAAGTCCCCTAAGTTGGAACTGTGGCTCTCCCATGACAAAACAGAGGCCACGGAATCCACCCTGGGTCTGAGCTGGCGTTGCGACACTGACTACCTAGGCTTCAAGTGCCGAAGGGTAACTTATGGTGCCCCTACCATGAGAAATATATACCGGGTTTTGGCCATGCAGTACGACCCCCTAGTGGGTCATCCTTCCTTTCACCACCAGGGCAAAGGTGATCATCCAGCAGCTGTGGGGCAAACAGAGGGAGTGGGATGACCCTGCACTCCCTCATCACCTTCTTCAAGCATGGAAGGTTTGGGAAGCTGAACTCCAATACTTGCCACAGATGAGATTACCTAGGTGCTACACCCCAAGTACAATGGATCATCCGGAGGTGATCCACGAGATTCATGTCTTCTCAGATGCCTCTGAGAAGGCTTATGGTTCTGTGGCTTACCTGCGTTCAGTGGATCTGGCGGGCCAGGTGCACCTGTCCTTCCTTCTGGCCAGATCTCGTGTAGCCCCACGGAAGTAGCTTTCAAAATTGCTTTCAAAATTATGTAAATTATTATTAAAAATTGATGATTCAGTTTCCCTCCCAATCACAAAGTGGGAGCGTGATCTTTCTGTGAACCTTGATCAAAATTTCTGGACAGAAATATGTTTAAATATCTTCAAAATGACGAAAAGTCCCAACTTACAACTTATGCAATATAAAATTCTCCATAGAATGCACTATACTGGACAAAGGATGTTTCAAATGGGCTTTACACACTCAAACATATGCACCCACTGTACAAGCAATTCAGAGGAGAATTAGCTACATGCTCTATGGTCTTGTATGCCTGTTCAGAAGTTCTGGCAGAGCATATGTGAAGACATATTCATATGGTTTAGCTGTCATGTCCCAACCTTCCCCCAGACTGTGCATTTTAGATGACGTCAGTGAATTAATTATTGAGGCAAAAATATCACACACAGTTCTTACCGCCTTGTGAATCGCTAAGAAAACTATCCTCATGAACTGGAAGTCAAAACTAAACTGTGTGTTACTCAATACAGAAATTTATTAGTAGATCATGTTCGTTTAGAGAGAATGTCTGCTTCTTCTAAAAACCAGTTGGATGAATTTGACTCTGTTTGGCTCCCACTGAGCTCCATTACTTAGTATGAGTGGTTGGCTGTGGGATTTGCTCCTGGGGTGCTTTCTGGGAGGCCGAGAGTGGACTCCGAGGACCAGTGTGAGTCCAGTGGCTTCCTGGGGCTGGAGTCCTGTGGCTACTTCCTTGAGATGTCTGTGAGCTTATCCTGTTTGTTGGTGGTGGGAGGGCTTGGGTGAATGCTACCTGGCGGTCTTGGGGTGTGTGCCTGGGGGGCTTGGGGTGGTGGATGCTGGCCCTTGACCGGGTGGCTGGTCTTCTCTGTGGCCGCTTTTCCACATATCTGAATCTGGAGTTCCGGTGCAGTGGTTTTTCCACCACGAACACACCTAGTGCTCGGCCAGAAAAACAGGTTTAACTCAGGCCCCTCAAGCTAGCTGGTCTCAAACCAAGAACGCGTGACGAAAGTGGCAGAAGGGTGTGACTCTGCCGTCTCAAGTTTTCTACCGCTGTTTCACTGCATGGTGTGATTACATGAGAAAAGGGATGGGGTTTTCACAGCTGTGAATTAGGTTGGGCCCTAAGGCTGAACTTGCTGCTCTGTATCAGTTCATATCACAGATAAAAAGGATGCAAAGTGCGTACTTGTCGTCTTGCTCGTAATTGCTGTCTGTGTTTACCTCTGTGCTGTCATGGGGTAGCTGGGGTGGATAGAGCACCGTGTTTCCAGCTCAGGCCAGTTTGTCTCTTGTTTGTATCTATTGTTAATGAATGGGTGTCTGGTGGTGGTGCAGATCTCAGGTGCTGTAGTGCTCCAGGGTGCTGTCGCTGTGGGCCCCGGGTTCACCTCTTCTTATCCCATGCTGATGTGTGGGAAATAGGGGTGCCTACTGAGCCAGTGGAAGCTGGCTCTCTCCTTCCGGTTCATTCTTTTTCTTCCTGGTCCTGTGTGTGTGTGTGTGTGTGTGTGTGTGTGTGTGTGTGTGTGTGTGTGTGTGTGTGTGTGTGTGTGTGTGTGTGTGGGGTGTGGACAGCACGAGTGTCACAGACACTTACGCTTTCTCATACAGGTACGGCATAGCGGCGTTGGCCTCTTTGGTGTGGGGGGTGCTCAAAGTAGAGCAGCGTTGAGTGACTCTTATTGTCTGTATTTCTGTAGTTCCACATTTAGGGCACTGAGATGCTCCTTTCTCTGTGTCACACTATAAAGCAGCATCACGCTGCTGGCTTTCATCTCAACGCTGAATGGTTGAGCCTAGCTGCCTCTGAAAGTGTCAACTTCTTCACACCCTGGACAATTTCTGTGCTTCCTTTCTTCTGCCAAGTACACCATGCTTTTGCTTCAACGGTCTGTCCAAATATTTGCGTCTCATACTTCTGTGTAAATGGTTTGCCTTCACAATCAGGACTCTATTTTTAACAAAATGAAAAAAAAAAACACATCCCTTTTCGTTTATTGACATATATATTTATTCCTTATGGTCTGTGCTTCAGCAAATTTTGATTGGACTTAAATAGTTTCCATTAAAGTGTCAAGGTGTACATGCCTTTAGTCTTGCAGCCCAGACTGCTTGAGATCAGATGAGTGACTGACCCAGGCAAGGATATTTCACCTTCTTAGTGTGAAAAGCTCTTTGTTTGATTTGACTGTATTTCATTGATCTTGTTGAATGATGAAACTTGGTACAATGAGTCTTGATGTACTGACTGAATATGAGCACACAAAATGTTGCATTTATTCTAGCTGATTTTTCACAAAGAAAGCTCAATCCAAAGTTCAGATGTGAATTTATTTGTTCAGTGGGGCCCAAGCTCTGGTGTAAGAACTGCTAAACTATAAGGTCTAATGAAAAAGTTCAAGAATCAAGAAGAATTTATTGTCATTATCCATCAGGACATACAATGAGATTGCGTTTCAGAACACTCATCTAAGAGGACAGACAAAATCTAAACAAACAGGAGAGATAAGTGTCTGCAGCCGCAGCCATCAACAGTGCTGGCATTTTAAGCAGGAAAACAGAAGGAATACAGTGGGTAGGTAGGTTAAATAAAATCATCTCCTACTGTGTTCTTTATGAGCACCTAAGAGGTTCCAAAAAAACACACCTCAGCAAAGCAAGTACCACATTCAAAGCATGGCAAGAATAGCCTGGGATAGCAACATGGTGGGGAGGGCAGGGGTGGGGTACGGGGAGCCAACAGAGACGAGTGGGTCAGGGAGCCAGGACCTAGCTCCCTGCCTAAACAGTCTGCTGAGTGTGGGCGCTCGCCAGCGGTCATGGTTCATCACATCCCAGTGCACACAAATCACACAAGACGGGGAGGAGGGAAGAGCATCTGTTGACACATCGTCAGGAGAGATATGATTACTGGCCCCAAGGCCGGCTAAGGGAGCTGAATTCCAGATAATGCAGATGTTTTGGAACAGAGTGCCATTGTTATTTTCTCGACAGCTTTCAGTTCACTGGGACACTCTCAGTAAATCCAATTGTCCAAATTGCTTGGTAACCGTTCCTCACTGTGTAGACATGTACTTTCCTCCAAGATCTAATCCCTTTCACCTGTGAGCACATTCACAGTTGGACTTCAAGCAACCAGCTTGCGGCTCAGGTCCACCAGGTACTGAGTCTGAGTCAGTACAGTCTGCATAGCCCATCTGTTGTGGTTAAGCAGTCTCGCGGGGGCCGAACTGCTGCCCAGATTCTTTTAAGTTCCCAGTAAATCAGGTGTCCTCCAAGCCCAGACAAAGAGATCCTGTTACCAAAGACCGAATATGTATACACTTCCACGACACAATGACAGGTCACCAAGACACCATGGATCTCCACACATCCATGAGTCAATGACGTATCCGACGGTCTGTTCCACTAGGACAGGTGGGCTCCCCTTTCCCCAATCTCATAGTGGATAAAATTCGATCGATAGCATTGAGAGCCCAGTTGCCAGACCCATGGTACTCGTTCTTTTGGACGATGTGTGAAGAGAAGAGCAGCAAAGCAGGGTAGTTAGGGGAGGGCGGAGAGAGAGAAAGATGCGACCGTCTCTGCCGAGAGCAGGAAAAGAAAAAGTTCTGGGAATTGGACCATTTAAAAAAATAAAAGGTTTATATGATTTAAATTTGACTGATCTCCAGTCCAAGATCATCTTCTGGGCCATGTTTACGTGGCTTCCAGTGCAGCTGCTCTTTTTAAGTGACCCTCTTGCACTGTGTCCTCTATGATTTCACCTCAAACTGCAGAGCAAACATGAACTCCTGTTTCATACTGACCTGATTTTCAGTTGAAAGGTCATTGCTTTGATGATAGTGTTGTAGTCAAGACCACCTAACCCCAGACCGAGAGAAAAAAGACCAGAGGGTATCGAGACCGAGACAAGACCAAGACTTTTAGGGTCCGAGACCAGTCGAGACCAAGACCGAGGGGGGCGAGACCGAGACAAGACCAAGACCAGTGCCTGACACTACATGACACAATAAAATGTGAAACATGATCAAAATCACTTCTCAAATTGATCTGAAAGATCCGCATTCCCATAAATCATCCTGATATTAAAAACTCACAGCTCAAATAAATATAACCATCTTTATTTAATCCTCCTGGGTGACTTCCATCATTTATCACAGAATGTAAAACAATTATTCATAGTTCATCACAATAGTCTTAACTTTTCTCTGCCTTTCATAAACTATGCATAAAGTTGTGTTGTTTTTAAACCAACAACCTTTGTAAAAATGTGTCATGATCCTGGGCCGGTGGCCCAGTGCTTTGTGTTCTTTTGGTTATGTTTGGTTATCTCTGATTATGTATGTTTGGTTTCTCTCATGTGGGTCTTCAGTTGGTTATGGGTTTGTGCTTGTCTGCATTATGTCTTTGTTTACTTCCTGTTTTAGTTTGATAGTTTAGTACTCCCTGTGTGTCCTGTCTAGTTGTCTTCCCTTGTTGATTAGGTAGATTCTGTTCACCTGTGCCCTGTGTTCCCCAGCTGTTTCTTGTTACCCACCATTGCCTTCTGTATGTATTTAAGCCCCTGGGTTTGCTTGTTCTTTGTCGCGTCATTGATGGTTGTTCTCTGCTGTCCTGCATGTACGTCTGTTTGCTCAAGTCAAGTCTAGTTAGTTCACGTCTCTCCGTTAAGTGTATGCCAGGGAGAGCTCATGTTAATGTCTGTCAGATTGGGGTAAATAAAGCGAGTGAATGAATTACACCTGTCCCGAGTCTGCTATTTGGGGTCCTCCTTCCTGCCTGCACGGCGGCCTGCCATGACAGAATGACGCGACCACGAATGGACCCCGCAGACTCCGACCCCTACAGTGGCACTCGCCTGGCGCTGGGGGGACCTGCTTTTGGAACGGTCCCCGGCGACGCCACTCACCTCCTCCTCCTAAGCCACGAGTTATCCGCACTGGCGGGAATTTTTTGTCTCCTGCCGCTCGCTCACCTGTCACTCCGCTCACTGGTCCCTCCCCTCCTCAGCGGGCGCCGCAGCCATGGCGGAAGGGGAATTCCTGGCAGCAGCTGCATGATTCGTCCCCGGAGCCGTGCGGTATGACGCCGCGGTTTTCCACGCCGCAGCCACGGAGGACGAGAACCCGGAGGAAGCAAAGAGACTTTTCGCCGGAGCCGCCGCCCGGAATGATCCGGAGGAGTCGTTTTTCCGGTTCCTGGGACACAGGGGTCCCTGGCCTCCCAGCGCTTCCGCTTCGCCGCTGCCTGCCGTGAGGGAGGAAGGCCAAGCTCCCGGCAGCGTCGGAGAGAATCGCCGCGGAGTCAGTCACCACAGCTTCAGGTTTCCACACAGCCGTCACCGCTTCATACACCATTAATCATGTCCGTGAGTGACTCTTTGTCTATGCCTGTTTCTTTGCACCCCAAAAAGAAAATAATGGAACCAGATTGTTGTAAACCACTGTGTAAACAGCCCAGTGAGGGATTTAAGCAGGACTCCTGTAAACATGTTTTGGAATTGTGCATTCAGTGGTTTCGGCAACCCTGTGACAAGCAGGGGAAAGCCATAGCACACAGACTTCATGGACTAATAATAGAACACCCCTGGCTTACGGACTCATTACCACCATTAACTCATAGTTATGTAGAGCGAATACTGAGTTGGACTGAACTCCCTTTTCCTTCAAAGACCCATAAAACTACTTCTGATACTTTGGCCACAGAAAAGACTGCAGACACCCATTTCCATGCAAGAGATGTTCCGCGGGTGGAGGCAGCCACGGACGGGCTGACCTCTGCACCCGTTCCTGTTCCGCGGGTGGGGGCAGCCACGGACGGGCTGACCTCTGCACCCGTTCTGTTCCGCGGGTGGGGGCAGCCACGGACGGGCTGACCTCTGCACCCGTTCCTGTTCCGCGGGTGGGGCAGCCACGGACGGGCTGACCTCTGCACCCGTTCCTGTTCCGCGGGGGGGGCAGCCACGGACGGGCTGACCTCTGCACCCGTTCCTGTTCCGCGGGTGGGGGCAGCCACGGACGGGCTGACCTCTGCACCCGTTCCTGTTCCGCGGGTGGGGGCAGCCACGGACGGGCTGACCTCTGCACCCGTTCCTGTTCCGCGGGGGGGGCAGCCACGGACGGGCTGACCTCTGCACCCGTTCCTGTTCGCGCGGGGGGGCAGCCACGGACGGGCTGACCTCTGCACCCGTTCCTGTTCCGCGGGTGGGGGCAGCCAGGTCCAAGCCTTCGCATCGGTTTTCAGCGTTAACTGCAGCAGCAGGGTCTCAGTCAGCCTCAGCCTCAGCTCACTCCCAGCCATCTCAGTCAGCTCTCCCTCACTCTCGGTCAGTTTCCACGCAGCCAGATTTCCCTAGCTCTCGGTCAGTTTCCACGCAGCCAGATTTCCCTAGCTCTCGGTCAGTTTCCACGCAGCCTGATTTCCTAGCTCTCGGTCAGTTTCCACGCAGCCTGATTTCCCTAGCTCTCGGTCAGTTTCCACGCAGCCTGATTTCCCTAGCTCTCGGTCAGTTTCCACGCAGCCTGATTTCCCTAGCTCTCGGTCAGTTTCCACGCAGCCTGATTTCCCTAGCTCTCGGTCAGTTTCCACGCAGCCTGATTTCCCTAGCTCTCGGTCAGTTTCCACGCAGCCTGATTTCCCTAGCTCTCGGTCAGTTTCCACGCAGCCTGATTTCCCTAGCTCTCGGTCAGTTTCCACGCAGCCTGATTTCCCTAGCTCTCGGTCAGTTTCCACGCAGCCTGATTTCCCTAGCTCTCGGTCAGTTTCCACGCAGCCTGATTTCCCTAGCTCTCGGTCAGTTTCCACGCAGCCTGATTTCCCTAGCTCTCGGTCAGTTTCCACGCAGCCTGATTTCCCTAGCTCTCAGCCAGCCGCTCTCCCTCAGCCTCAGTCTGCTGTAGCTCCAGCCACCTCCCAGTCTCAGTCTGCTTCCACGCAGTTCGCTCCTGTAGCACTAGCTCGCCTCAGTCAGCTCTCCTGTCACCCTCATCCTCACCATCTGTCACCCGATCTATCTGCAAAGCAGCCCCAGTCGTCGGAGGAGACGGCTGCGCGCCCTGCAATGCAGCCAGGGAGTTCCGCTCAGTCCGAGCCAGGGGGTCCGCTCAGTCCGAGCGCTCCGCGCCAGAGGGTCTCAGTCAGTAGCGCGTCCGCGCCAGAGGGTCCCGCTCAGTCGAGCCGATGGGGGTCTCCGCTCAGTCCGAGCAGGGGGTCCCGCTCAGTCCGAGCGCTCCGCGCCAGAGGGTCCCGCTCGTCGAGCGATGGGGGTCTCGCTCGTCCGAGCGATCGCGCAAGAGGGTCCCGCTCAGTCGAGCGCTCCGAGCAACGAGGGTCCCGCTCAGCCGAGCCGATGGGGGTCTCGCTCAGTCCGAGCGCTCTGAGCCAGGGGGTCCGCTCAGTCCGAGCCGGTGGGGGTCTCTGCTCAGTCCGAGCGCTCACGTCACCGAGGTCCCCACCAGAGCCCGGGTCGCCTTTCCGCCGCCGCATGCCCCGCGGTCGGCCTCCAGTGTCTGCTCCCCGTCGCCGCGCCGCGACCGCGGTCGGCCTCCAGGACCCCTCCTCGTCGCCGCCGCCGCTGGGAGCGCGGTCGGCCCTGTGACCCTCCTCGTCGGCGCCGCATGCCCTCGCGGTCGGCCTCCAGTCTCGTTCTTCGTCGTCGTCGTCGCGCCGCCGCTGGGGAGCGCGGTTCGGCCTCCAGTCTCGTCTCTTCGCCGCCGCCGCTGGGAGCGCGGGTCGGCCTCAGTATCGTCTCTCGCCGCCGCCGCTGGGAGCGCGGTCGGCCTCCAGTCTCGTCTCTTCGCCGCCGCGATGGGAGCGCGGTCGGCCTCCAGTATCGTTCTTCGCCGCCGCCGCTGGGAGCGCGGTGGCTCCAGTCTGTCTCTTCGCGCCGCCGCTGGGAGCGTCGGTCATCCAGTCTCGTCTCTTCGCCGCCGCGTGGGAGCGCGGTCGGCCTCCAGTGACGTCTCTTCGCCGCGCCGCTGGGAGCGCGGTCGGCCTCCAGTGACTCCTATTCGCCGCCGCCGCTGGGAGCGCGGTCGGCCTCCAGGACTCTCTTCGCGCCGCCGTCGCTGGGAGCTTGGCGGTCGGCCTCCAGTGGACTCCTCTTCGCCGCCGCGCTGGGAGCGCGGTCGGCCTCCAGTGACTCCTCTTCGGCTTGCCGCCGCCGCGGGAGCGCGGTCGGCCTCAAGCCACGCCACGTCCACGCCGCCGCGCATGAGAGGCGCGGGCGGCCCCCAGACTGAGTTGCCACTTTGTTGGTTTCTTGGCAGGCCCTGTAATGGTGTCTTGGGGTGTTTGGTCACTCATGTTTTGTTTTGGACCTTTTTCCAGCTTGTGCTGCCGCTTTTGTTTCTCGTACTAGTTCGTTTTTGGACTTTGCTGCCCTTTGGCCTTATTGTCTCGAGCCTCCGTCCATGGTCCCCCGCCTCCCACCCGGTTGGGGTTTTGTTTTTCGTTGCGGCCGTCGGGAGCGGCCTTGAGGGAGGGGGTGGGTACCTGTCATGATCTGGCCGTGGCCCAGTGCTTTGTGTTTCTTTGTTGGTTATGTTTGGTTATCTCTGATTATGTATGTTTGGTTTCTCTCATGGGGTCTTCAGTTGGTTATGGTTTGTGCTTAGTCTGCATTATGTCTTTGTTTACTTCCTGTTTTAGTTTGTGATAGTTTAGTATACTCCCTGTGTGTCCTTCTAGTTGTCTTCCCTTGTTGATTAGGTAGATTCTGTTCACCTGTGCCCTGTGTCCCAGCTGTTTCTTGTTACCACCATTGCCTTCTGTATGTATTTAAGCCCCTGGGTTTGCTTGTTCTTTGTCGCGTCATTGATGGTTGTTCTCTGCTGTCCATGTAGTCTGTTTGCTCAAGTCAAGTCTAGTTTAGTTCACGTCTCTCCGTTAAGGTATGCCAGGGCGGGATGTTAATGTCTGTCAGATTGGGGGTAAATAAAGCGAGTGAATGAATTACACCGGTCCCGAGTCTGCTATTTGGGGTCCTCTCTGCCTGCACGGCGGCCCTGCCATGACAAAAGGGGTGCTTTTTCAAAACCACATAGACTAAATGTGTAAAACTGAAAAAATGGCAAACACTCATCAACAGTAAGAACTAAAGCCTTTAATCTTATACAGATTAAAGCTGCAGGATGTAACTTTTATAAAAAATCTGGTTTTTACATATTGTTAAAACTGTCACCATGTCAGACAGTATGAGACCGATAATCTGCCGAAAAAATGGAGCTCCTCCACCTCCTCCCTGAACCGCTCCCAGTCAAAAACAACCAATCAGAGCCAGGAGGAGGGTCTTAGCACTGTCAATCACTCCTGGTGTATGCTGCTCAATGTAGTTGTGTGCGACACTTCAAGATTTGGTATCGATCCTATGTAAGTAAACACAGGGCCATTATCACCGATACTGATACCAATACTTTTTAATAATTATGAAGAATTTCCATGAAGTTTAACTGGTTTGAGATTTTTTTTTCCTTTGGATCATTAATTAGTTAAAACCGAGGATAGAATTGGCAAAGTTTATATGTAAGTAGAAAATACTTTATCAAAATAAAAGTTATTGTTTTGAAACAATAGAATAAAACAATTTCCCCATAAATTGATGTCTGGATTTTTTTTTTCATAAATTAAGTGTACAAAATCATCACTCAAGAACAAATGCAAACTTTTTTCAGGTAGATTTTTCAGAAAGTATAATAAAAAAATTTAATTAAAAAATGTTCCTTCATTCACTAATTTTCTACAAATTTAAATTTAAATTTGATTTAAATGTTTCATAGCAAAATCCTTTTTTTTCCCCAAATAAAATATGTTATGCATCACATGACAGTATAACAAACACTGTGGGGAGGGGGGGAGCAAAGTGCTCTGTGCTGTGACAGGAGCGACACTTAGACAGTCAGCTCGCATCTTTGATGAAACCGCCAGCACTGCATACAGGAAGCAAAGTATCGATCTCATTACACTGATATCGATCAATACCAATACCAACGTTGGCATCCATATTATCGATATCAGGATCAATCTTGCCCACCACTAGCTCAATGTACTAATGGTGGAGAAATAACTTACTTACTTCTCTGCTGTTACCATTGGTGGTGGCCATGGTAACTTCCGGGTTCTAGCAAGAAATATTTCTCACCCCAGCACTAATGCTAATGCTAATTAGTAAGCTAATACTAACACTAAATGCCGCTCCCACTTGTTAATTGAGTGATGGGGCCTAAGGACATAACCAGAAAGCAGTAATCAGTTTCTTTGGACGTGTCGTTACATTTCTCGAGGTGCATGTCAGGTTTTGCTTCAGAGAGGATTTTCAGTTATGCACAAGGATCAATGCAGAACTCTAAATCAGGCCTTATTAGATCGATAGAATGATCATTTTTGCATATAATCCAGAAAAGTTACATTTATACATCAAGCATTTAATGTGTCCCAGAGTGCCGTTTCCTTCCACTGTGTTTGCAGAAATCACATAAAAAAATACACAACAAAAACATAATCCAGATTCCTCAGGCTGCTAAGCATTTCCTACATTTGAATATCAGCCACCATATTGTGAGCATAAACTATCACGTTTTTAATGCAACATAGGAAGTGACATCATCTTGCTGGGAACTGTAATATTTTATTTCTTGAAGGCCTCTCACAGCTCTACTGGTGCTGAAAACTAATGTTTGACTATGGCTTTCTGAATACAAGTAGGGCTGCAACTATCAGTTATTTTAGTAATCAAGTATTCAATTGATTACTCCCGTCAATTAATCAAGTAATTGGATAAGAACTAATTTTAATTTTAACAATTCATCAGCATATTTTAACTTCCGTACTGCAGATGTTTCTCTGTGTGAAACAAAACAGGTGGATGGAGCAGCTACAAAGTTCTCTGTTCTTCATGCTGCTGATCAGGTGGTTGATAAAAACATTTTGACGGAGCCCCTCTGTACTGAAGGGGGTGGGGGGGCACCGAACGATTGCTAGTGCTAATGGCAGCCCCCCCGTTCCCCAGTACACTGTGGTTATAGATCTGTTCTGGTGGCTACAGCTGACGTTAAAGAAAAAATAACAGCTGACATCCTCTGCACAACACGTGCGCACATTCAAACATGCGCACTCACAGCACAGAGAAGTGGGGGCGTGGAAAAACATCTCAGCGATCCACTCGTGTTTAAAGGGTCATTTTTGTTTTTTTTGGAAATGCTCCGCTTACACGGAGACACCTGAGCTGCAGAGCTGAAACGAAACATCAAAGCAACAACTTGTGTCGAGGATTTTTAATAATCGAATTGCGTTATTCCAAGAATCGTTGCAGCCCTAACACTTGCATTAAATTTTTAGTTTGTGTATCTAAATACATGAAGGTTGGTATTTACCTTTCATGCTGGGATTTTTTTGTTGAATTGGAAGCCTGAAATTTTCCTTTGATCTTCATTTTCCCTCTTACTTCTCTTCGTGTTCATGCGGTTATTCGATTTATGCAGCACACACATGACCATAGTGAGATCAAACGTACACATTGTGAATGAAACTGTCCGTGCTCTGTGGTAGATTGCAAACTGCGGTGAAATGATACAGGCGTAAGCAGCGATAATAGCAGCGACCTAGCCGGGGCGGAGTCTGTGAGGTGCGCTCCTTTGAGAGGCAGAGGAGCGCAATCTTTGTTGGATTTGAATCAGAACGTTTTGCATCCAATAAAAGCAAAGATGTTAACAAATAAATTGGACAGTATTCTGGCAATTTAGTGATATTTCCACAGCTGTGGTCTTGACTGGTCTTGAAATAAAATCCCGAGTCCGCAAGGTCCGAGTCCATGACAAGACCGAGACCAAATGCGGTCGAGTCCATGACAAGACCGAGACCATCAAAAAGCGGTCTCGAGACCGGTCTCGAGACCAAGACCGATCTCGAGTACTACAACACTATTTGATGATAACTAAGTCTTAGGTTTTGAGTTTGTGCTTGTGTTTTTGTTTGTTTGTTTGTTTTATTTTGAAATTCATTGTTTTGTGCACCACTTTAATGGAAGAGAGGAACACTGAGCAGAAATGATTGGAACTGATCTGAACTGTGATGCATGCCAGCATGCCATCATGTGCTGGAACAGAGTGCAATGAAAATTAATGAATTTTTTTTTTTGACTACAAACACAATCTTCACTCACCACCTGGACTACTCCCTTGAATTTTGTACATTTCCCAAATGGAAATCAAGTTAAATTAACATTGTTTTTATAAACTGGAGTACATCCAGCTTACATTGCAGAGGCAAAAATACAGTACAATGGGACATCAGGACTTCTCCTGAGGAATCGCCTCTAATACGTACTCAACTTAACTCAGCTTGACTCAACTCAGTTTTTAGGGTTTTCCATTAGGTGGCAGCACCTGATACCAGGTCGTTTTTTTTAGTACCTACTCAGCAGGGGTTCCAAGTGATCTGAATCTAGCTGATATTATGCTCAACAATATGTCAAAAGAATGCGACATGAGAGCCACTTCTTCACAAGAATCAAACCTACTGTTTTTGAAACCCAGCAATGAGGGAAATGGCTACACACTAAGCAACACAGATGTTTTTGTGCTTGCTGGCTGACGGCAGAATCCAGAGGGAGCTCGAAAGAAGGATCACTTGTGCTTGTATTGCATACAAATTATGTCACAGGACTTTTGGGCTGCCTTGCTGAGGTGATACTCAATTGTAATGGAAAATGAACAAAATCGAGTAGAGCCGAATCTTTTGTGAATGAAGAAGTGTTGTTTCAAAAGCTTTGAGTTCCCAAGTAGAATAATAAATAATAAGTAGAATAATAATAAGTAGAATAATAAAGTATGAAAACCAGTCCAGATGTGCTCGAGAACCTGATTTTAAGCAAAGTTTTAATTTTAACATTTATGATGCTTACTTATGGTTGAGAAACAGTCCTTTTGAACCTTCTGCATTAGCAAACTACATGAAACAGTTACAACTAACTTCACTTTAAAAAACTCTGACAGCAAAATCTGCCAGCACACGTAGCATGCCACTTTTCTCTCTCTTATCTTCAAGAGTACCCTTGATGGAGTGCAACTCTGATGTTCTGTAAATGTTTTTTATTCATAGTTTTCACTTTCCACCATTGCATCACTTTTCTTCCTCCTGTTGGACCCACCAATTTCAAGCTAAAAAGACACAGAAAAAAAACATATAAGCGCCACAGGGGCCAGGCAGCAAAGCTGAACTGACACTCAACGATTTTTTTTTTTGTAGGCCTCACATTCTTTGTAATTGACCCTGGTTGATAACACATAATCTTTTAATTCAATTCAATATATATTGCCAATTCACATCAACAGTCACTGATACAGTCGATAGAAACCTGAGGAAAGCCACAAAAAAGAAAGTGGTCAAATCTCAGCAACACCAAACCTTGTGTATGACCCCCTTCCTTAGGTTATCCAACAAATGCATAATTTTACTACTGAAAACAAAACACATTGTCAGTATATATATCCATGCCTCACCCTCATAAAAAGCAGTGGAAGTGATTTAGGGGAGACAATACCATTATGGAAAAGTAACTAACAGCAAATATATGTCTACAGTATTATCATGCCATTAGACCACACTGGGCAGCACAGTTTGCACTGTCGCCTCACAGCAAGAAGGGCGTGGGTTTGAATCCCCTTGGCTGTGACCTTTTCTGTGTGGCTTTTTTTTCAGATACACCGGCTTTTTCCCACAGTCCTAGGATAGGCTCCAGCCCCCCGACCTTGAAAAGGATAAGCAAAAGAAAATAGAAGGGTGGATATAACACACATTACCTGCATCTTTTTCTTCCTCACAACACCAACAAATCCTTCACTTCTTATCAGTGTGTCTCAATGCTGTTCTTTGCATGCTTCAGTTTCTGTCACTTTCAGAGCTATTCTGTCATGTTATTGTTAGTTATTGTTTAAGCACCTAGAGACAACTGTTTGTTGTGATTTGGCACTATATAAATAAAATGGAATTGAATTCCTCAAGGTTTTGGTTTTTTTACGCTTTTTTGTATTTTATTCAACTTCCTTTGTGTTTTGTGCATTTTTCTATTTGCTAGTGCTGTCATAAGTTACAGTGCTTTTGACCTCTCAGGGCTACCGTAGATAGGTGCAAACACATTCACCAGTTTATTTTTTACAGCAATTCAATTCAATTCAGTTTTATATATGTAGTGCCAAAGCACTACAACAAACAACCCAACAAACAACAAGCACTTGGCAACAGTGGGAAGGAAAAACTCCCTTTTAACAGGAAGAAACCTCAGACAGAACCAGGCATCTGCTACATGAGGTTGGGGGTGAGGGAAGGGAGGCAGAACAAAAGAAATGCTATGGAAGTGTTGCATCTTGGATGGTCGCATTCTCTTGGAGAAATAATCCTCGCTGACAAAGTCTTAATGCTCTATACAAAGTTTATTGCAAAGAACAGACCGTGTCAAACAGGCTCTTGCCCACCTGGGAGAGGGTATATGCCCTTGCCCTAGCTCCTAAACAAAGGGAGAACAAAGGTTATAGAGGGGTGGTAAAAACCCCCATACTCCTAATTTCCATATATGGCTATGATAACAGCTTCATCTCCTCAACCTACAGCTCTAAACATATGGTCTCTTCCTTATATGGACAGGCCAGGGAGCTACGCGCCCTTCTGCACTCTTCTGGCCTGGCCAAACCTTAAAGCTCAGGTTATCTTTTACACAACAATGAAGCCCTTAAGGAAAGAGACCATAATAGTTTAACAGAGCAGTACAGACACCACATATTTCCCCGCTTCGAGACTTCAGACTAAGTCTCGAAAGACCAAAGATGTTTATCATTACTCCAAATAACCAAAAACCTTTTTCTGACTTTCCTTGAGGTGTGGGAGCAAAATCCCTACTTCTGGAGAAAATTCCCACGATCCTGCTGTCACAGTGATCACCTTGGCACCCCGAGGAACTCAAAAAGACAAAAGGGAGTGTTAATGATTGTCATGTTACATTAGCAAATACACAGAAGCCTCAGCCAAATAAAATCAAAAAAGTGTCCATTAGATCAGCTGGTCGACCCAGCGGACCTCTTATGGACTTGTCCCCTGCCTATCCATTTCTCTCCCTACAATCGAATAAAAGATAAAACCTCTGAGGTCCCAATGTACTACAAATGACAGAGACATCATTCTTGAATAATTAACCAAAAATGTTGTGCATACATGGAAAGCTCGCACAAGTCAACTATTGTACTTCTGTAGGCACATACAATAAAGCAAATTTATATCATGTAAATTCAGCCAAACAAAGAAATCAACTGTAGTTCTCCAGCACGTTGGCTCCTTCATGTGGTGTCCCATACTGTGTTGATTCAGACATTCAGTCCATTTTATTGTCCATTTATATGAACCCCTCATCTCAGCGGGTTCCCAAACACCTTTTCTGAAAGAGACAAGAAACACTGAACAGTATCTTTTGTAAAAGCACAAATAACATTAAAAATCAAATGTAAAATTGTATTTTATTAATTATTTTTTAGAAATGTGAAATTTTTTTTTCCATATTTCCCATTCTCTTACTTTTCTCTCATTTCCCCCCTTGGAAAACATCACACTGTTATAATAAACATCAGTAAAGAAATAAGGAAATTAATAATATGAGAGTAAATATTTAGAGTATAATAAGGCTAAATATTAGGAGTACAATAAGGAAGATCAAAATGGATATCTCTAATATATCTCAATGCATCAGTGACACCGTGATATTATCTGAACTATCTGGTATTATATATAACAAGCATCTCCTGTTAAATTCAAAGTCACACATAGGCCACCCTGCTTGGCCAGAATATAATCAAGAGCCATATCATATTTTAACAGTGTCAGTCTGTGACTTTTTTGGGTTTGACAAAAGTTCAAATCCTTTAATAGTTTCATTTTGCAAAACCCTGTAGAGTATATGTAACATATATTACATATATGTTAATATGATCTGCCAAAAACACAACACCATACCATGGAAAAATTCCCATACCCCACTTTTCTCCCAGATTTATTCTCCAATGGTAAGACTCCAAGTTATGAATTGAGCAAGTTCTTTTTCTTCTATTTCCCCAAATTTCATTAGATTGGTTCTTATTGGGTGCTTCACCCCTCTGAATAGTGAAAACCTCATATGGCAATTTCAAAGTTGCCATATAACAGCATCCTATCCACCCATATGGCAGAAATATATACGCTTTGTCACCACAAACCCTCCAGATATCGTTAAAATTTCCCATAGTTACATTACCAGGCAACAGTTGATGTTTCACACTCACAGTTTTACTCTGTTTTTGAAATGGTATCTTAAAAGTCACTTGAAACAACTCCTTTGCATTCTTAGGCTTATGCTCACCAAAATCCATCATATATCTGGTACAGTCCGAAATGCCCATAAACATCCCAGGTCCTCGGTGAGTATTATTAGAACAAAAACAATCTTCAGCTCTCTCAGGTCTTACCACCATTGCATCCGGAATTGCTGTTATTGCATTTTCATGTTGATCAAGTAAATTTAAATATGGCAGCTCACTCAACCAAGAACAGTTTAACCTAGGTCTAAACAGATGCACTGACATGCCATGACTATATCTTCTGCTGATTGTTGTTGATATAACAACCACGATAACACATAAGATTGACACATAGGGAGCAGTGGTTCTGGTACAGTCTCTAAAATTGAAGGCCTGTTCCCGGTGTTGGAACTTTGACCACACATGGACAATTCAATCTTTTAACAGATTTTACAGAATGTGTTAACTGTTGGAACCATAAGTTCCTACTGGCCCACGGGTCTTTTATTTGCAATACAGAGGAATCAAACCCGTATGCTTTCCACTGAGCATCTCTTCTGAATGCATAATAACGGTCAGTCATTTCTTCTGGCAACAAATCAGCATTGAAAAATTCTTCATCCATTTTTAAACTAATCTCTTGAGTAGCACAGGTGGTTGTATAATGTTTTCTTCATCATATGTGTCTCTCATTATGAAGTCTCTTTGTAATTATTCTCATGAGCTCTACAGACATCTGAGTTATATTTACTTTGCTTTCAGATTTCAAAGTTGTAACCTTTAGTGTCTGAGTCACCTTTACCATACTTTCAGTAGGCATTGTTGTCAATATTTTTATTGGTGAAATTGGTCTTTACTTTTTTACTTACTTCCTCTAAAGTTGTCAACAAAGTAGTAGCTTGGGGTTGTAATAACACTCTTAGTTACTTCTGGAACAAGTTGTCATTTTCTTGAGTAGTTATTGCAGTAGATTGTTTCTGAGCTAAGGTTTTATCATAGTTGTTGTGGTGAATTGTTCCTGCCTTTTCAATACTATAGAGACTCTAACAGGAATCACAACCTCTTATCATTAGTATCACTATACGAGTTATGTGACCTCCTATCCATTTATTCTCAAATGGGATAAATTTAAATCTAGTGTATAAAAGGTACATCATTCATTCTTTCACAAATTCCTTGACTTTGCGGGTGATAAGCCGTATCAAGAACAGTTTAACCCCAGTTTTTTCAAAATCAATTTCACTGTCTTATCAACAAACTCCTTCCGTTATCTGAAGCGATTCAATCTGGAAATCCCCATCTGCTAATCACTTCTTTACGCAGAAAATTAGCAACAGATTGAGCATCTTTTCGCTTTGTTGGGCAGGCCTCAGGCCACCTTAAAAATCTGTCAACCACTACGAGCATGCATCTCTTACCTTCAACTGGTTTTATCTTGTCAACAAAGTTCACAACTAGTTCACACATTGGACCCCTCGGAGTCGGAATGTGACCAGGAAGAACCGTCACCCCGTTGAACATTATTTTCAGACAGATTGCACATCTGCCTATAACATAGTCAATCTGTTCAAGCAAACATGGTGCCCAAAAACCATACTCTTTAATGATCTTTCTCTGTACTTCTCCTCTCGCCACATGAGCTAACCCATGCGCTTCTTGAATCATCAGACCTAAAAGGTCTGGGGGAGCTACTATGAGTCCCTCATGGTTTCTCCAAAGTCCCATAGAGTCTTGGGTGACACCTGGATCAAGCCATAGCTGTTTATCAAGGTCAGGAACAGCTTCTTGCATTAAAATCACATCCCTAAGCGTGATTTTGTCTTCTAAACCTAGTCTCTGGAGCTTGAAAAAGGCGACTGGACTTCTTTTTGTTTCTTGAAGACGTTTCACCTCTCATCCGAAAGGCTTCTTCAGTTCTCAACCAAATGGTGGAGAGACCCAGGTATTTAAACCCCTGTGGGCGTAGTCCCCTGGAGGTGGTTATGACCCTCTATTGATCATGTGCTTGAACACATGTGCCCAGGTGTGAAGAGGGCGTGGGTCATATTTAATCAGTGGTTTCAGTTGAAACCAATTTAGGACTCCGCTCCATTGTTTCCTGTGGCCTATTGAGGTCACTGGAACAAAGGTGTGAATGGGGGTTGAGACGTCTGGGAAGGGAGCTCAGGACAGCACTGTAAGCGGGGGAAAGTTGGTGACGTAATCCACCTCCTCTGTTCAATGATGGTTGTTCACAGTGGACATAGATGGCTTCTTTCACTCCTCTTTCAAACCATCTGTTTTCCCTGTCCAAAATGTGGACATTGGCATCCTCAAAAGAGTGCCCTTTTTCCTTCAGATGCAGATGTACTGCTGAATCTTGTCCTGTCGAGGTGGCTCTTCTATGTTGTGCCATTCGTTTGTGAAGAGGCTGTTTGGTTTCACCAATGTAGAGGTCCGAGCATTCTTCACTGCACTGAACAGCATACACTACATCGCTGATCTTGTGTTTGGCGGGTTTGTCCTTGGGATGAACCAGTTTTTGTCTTAGGGTGTGACTTGGTTTGAAGTATACTGAGATGTCATGCTTGGAGAAAATTCTTCTGAGTTTCTCTGACAAGCCTGACACATATGGGATGACAATGTTGTTCCTCTTGTCCTTCCCATTCTCTGTAGTTTGTGTTTGGCCTTCATTCCTGTGCATCTTAGCTGATTTGATGAGGCCCAGTTGGGGGTAACCGCATGTTTTGAGGGCTTTCTTAATGTGTGTGTGTTTCCTTATGCTTCCTTCTGCCTTAGAGGGAACACTTTCCGCACGGTGTTGTAGGGTCCTGATCACCCCAAGTTTGTGTTCCAGAGGGTGGTGGAGTCAAAGAGGAGATACTGGTCTGTGTGTGTGGGCTTCGGTAAACTTCAATGTTGAGGCTTCCATCTTCCTCGATAAGCACCGCCACAGTCCAGGAATGGTAACTTGTTATCTCTGGTGTCCTCCCTGGTAAACGTATGTATTATCCACTGAGTTAATGTGACGAGTGAAGGCTTCTACTTCTTGGGTTTTGATTTTGACCCAGGTGTCATCTACATATCTGTACCAGTGGCTAGGTGCCTTCCTTTGAAAGAACCAAGAGCTTTACTTTCCACTTCCTCCATGTAAAGGTTGGCTACAATGGGAGACACTGGGGAGCCCATGGCACATCCATGCTTCTGTCTGTAGAATCCATCATTGTATTTAAATATGTTGTGGTAAGGCCGAGATCTAAAAGTGCACAAATCTGATCTGGGGGGAAGCTGGTTCTGTTCAGTAAGGAATCGTCTTCCTGTAGTCGTCTTCTGACGGTCTCCTAAGATGCACAGGAATGAAGGCCAAACACAAACTACAGAGAATGGGAAGGACAGAGGAACAACATTGTCATCCCTATGTGTCAGGCTTGTCAGAGAAACTCAGAAGAATTTTCTCCAAGCATGACATCTCAGTATACTTCAAACCAAGTCACACCTAAGACAAAAACTGGTTCATCCCAAGGACAACCCGCCAAACACAAGATCAGCGATGTAGTGTATGCTGTTCAGTGCAGTGAAGAATGCTCGGACCTCTACATTGGTGAAACCAAACAGCCTCTTCACAAACGAATGGCACAACATAGAAGAGCCACCTCGACAGGACAAGATTCAGCAGTACATCTGCATCTGAAGGAAAAAGGGCACTCTTTTGAGGATGCCAATGTCCACATTTTGGACAGGGAAAACAGATGGTTTGAAAGAGGAGTGAAAGAAGCATCTATGTCCACTGTGAACAACCATCATTGAACAGAGGAGGTGGATTACGTCACCAACTTTCCCCGCTTACAGTGCTGTCCTGAGCTCCCTTCCCAGACGTCTCAACCCCCATTCACACCTTTGTTCCAGTGACCTCAATAGCCACAGGAAACAATGGAGCGGAGTCCTAAATTGGTTTAAACTGAAACACTGATTAAATATGACCCACGCCCTCTTCACACCTGGGCACATGTGTTCAAGCACTGATAATAGAGGGTCATAACCACCTCCAGGGACTACGCCCACAGGGGTTTAAATACATGGGTCTCTCCACCATTTGTTGAGAACTGAAGAAGCCTTTCGGATGAGAGGTGAAACGTCTTCAAGAAACAAAAAGAAGTCCAGTCGCCTTTTTCAAGCTCCAGAGACTACTATGACCTGGATAACTGAGAATCTACACAGACATATTGCCTTCTAAACCTACTTCATTAGTGATCAGAAAAACTTCACCCACTTTATTAGCACCAGTCACCGCTTTTGCAGCTTCATCAGCTGCTTTGTTACCTTGCGTGACCCTTGACATATCTGCTTTATGTGCTGCACACTTAGCTATCGCTATTTCTTTAGGCTTCATCATGGCCTGCAACAATTTCATTATCCGTTCATGATGACGTATTGGCGAACCATCTGTCTTTCTAAAACCTCTGCTTTTCCATACTGCTCCAAACAAGTGGCACACATTATGTGCATAAGCAGAGTCAGTATAAATTGTTACTCGCTTAATGTGGTAGTTGCCATCCTGGTTAACCACTGGAAGCTGAGGGTATACTTTTTCAAACTTGAACTCCTTTTCGTAAGAGGGGGGGCTTGTCCACTGCATCCTTGCTTGCATCAATTTCTGCCCTTCTTTTTCAAAGAGCTGAAGGGACATCAAGTTCTATTTGCCTTTATGTTTTCATTGTTCTCCTTTCTTCCCCTTCTTTTGTTCCGCTTTGTATGTAGACACAAGCACCCGTATGGTTTGAATTACATCTAGATTTAAAGTTCCATCTTTAGGCCAGGGTTGATCAATATGTGGCCCTCGTTTATGCCATTTATTCAACATTTTACAATAAGTGGTTTAATCAAAGGATTACTTTACTAAGCCACTTCGATGGCGTGATTGTTTGCTTAGTTTTAATGTCTTTTTAGACATTTTAGCAGTTATATTTATTCCCTTATTTAAATTTAAAATCAAAAGTTTTCTTGAATCTTTGGCTTACCCCCCCCCTTTTTTTTTGAATAATCTATTTATTTATTTATTCACTTATGCAATTAATATCATCAACCTTATTTAATGATAATAGTTGTAGCACAATTAGTAAAAATATGTTTGCCAACACCAGAAGAAACAGCAAGCCTGCTGTTGTGAAAAATTTCACTTGACACTCGGTCTTTTGTTAAACAAATTCGTCAAAATGCAGTATAAATTTGTCAAACCAGTAAGCAAATATTATATGAAACACCAAAATACTCAAACACAATACAAGATGAATCAAACTCAAGACCTATGGACTTTTAATAACTAATTCAAACTGTGTTCACTAAATATACGGTCAATCTGTGCCAAGTCTGTATAGAGAATGAAAGCAAATATATTGTATAAAACACCAAACCAAAGCATGTGCCTATATAATTTATAAATGAAGGCAAAATAAGTGTGTTTAAAGAGCTTTAGAAACACTGGCCCTTTGCTGAAGTCAGTTTGCAGGGCTGTTCAGTCTCCAGGCACATCTGGATCAGATCAACTCAGCTGTCCCCCCCTTGGTCTCTCTCTCTCTCTCTCACTCAAGCAAAAAGAAGGAGAGAAGGGGCAAAGGTTAGTTTAACATTTAATACAATTTCTGCACGTCAAATTCTTTCTCCATATGGCACTCTATATGACAATAAGGTTTATTTCTTTAATAAGAAGAGTTTATTTCACTCTCAAAACACCTCTCACACACAAAGTGTTCATGCTTGAGTACATATCAGTCCTATATATTTTTGGGGCTCATAGATGGGGCATTCAAGCAACCAATTAAAGGACTTCTCTTTCTTTTCTCTCTCTCTTTTTTTTTATTGCATATATATATATATTTTAATGACAGATAATAAAACTAACAAAAGTCCCCAGGGAAAAAATGACTATCAAACGTCTCTTGTGAAGGCTCATAGATTTTGTCCTTCACAAGGGCTCATAACTTTAACAATTAGGGCAGCTCGTGTATTGTGTTCTATTCTAAGTAATAACATAACATTCAGAAACTGTTATTTCCAATCACTGTCCAGCAGCAATTATCAAAAAGATTCAACAAAAAACATTTCAACACATACACCATTCCACGTCGTTCACAGATGCAGGAGACACACACATACACACACAAATGGGGTGTCTACCATTAGATACACACCTCTGCACTTGCACACAGTCCTCACATAGACTCAATTACCCAAAAAAGAGAAAGACAAAATCTCCTCAGCTCTCACACAAAGGAAAAGGCACAGGGATGCCACACCCTTAAACACTCTCACAGGCCGGCCGGCAGACATGAAGGACAAACAATGTCTCATTGCACATTCAGTGCAAGACTCGTCCCACCAAAATGCACCACAGAGCGCCACAGGAGGTCATTTCTACCTGTGGCCGTCAGACTCTATAACTCCTCCCTTAATAGGTGACATTGTGGTTCATCAGTGTCATTCATTTATCAGTATTCAATTGTACATAAAATTGTTTAAATTTCCACATACATTGTACATACACTATATACATTGTATATACACTTATACATTGTACAAAAAGGACTGTGCATATATAAATATAATGACACCTATTAAAAAAATTTTTTTTTTGCACTCACAAGTTTCATATGTGTATAGATGTAGATGTGTTTAAAGTAGGGGTGGGACTCGATTAAAAAAATTAATCGAATTAATTACAAGCTTTGTAATTAATTAATGGAAATTAATCGCATTTTAATCGCATTTCAATATTTGACATGAGAAATATTAATTTAAGTTTAGTTGATGAATGAATCAATATACATAAGCTTAAACTTCAAAATTTTGTTTATTTTCCCACCAGTCTACTACACAGACCAATGAAGGGTGGAAGTGCTCCTGTGATAAGCAAACACCTGAAATTAAAGTTAAGCATCATAACTGGATAGTTTTATTCAACATTAATGTCTCACTTGTTATAGTTGGAAATTTATCATTCTCTCAGCTGTATTCCTTGATGTTGAAATGTGTTCTGCTTGTTTTAACATTTATTTTGAATTAAAGACTTAAAATTAAACCACAAAAAGGAGAAAAAGTTCGTTCTCCGTTTAACAGCTGCTTTTACACAGCTGTGCTTCACACTCACGGTTGCTAGGCGACATGAGCTACGCAGAGGTGACGGCAGCTGATATGAAGGCTAGCCGCTCACTTCCGGTCTTTGTGGTGTTCGTGGGCTGCGAAAGACGTGGGCCGGGTCCTCGCAGGATGCGGCCCCTAATTTGGACATTGTGCGTCGATATAATCTGTATGCCGGGAACTCGCGCACTGAGAAACGTTCCACGGTGCAAAGTGCGATTAAAATGCGTTAAAATTTTTAACGCGTTAATTTCCCCATAATTAATTAATCGAAATTAACGCGTTAAAGTCCCACCCCTAGTTTAAAGTCAAATTATCTCTTTAGTCTTTATATTTTTATGCCTTAGTGTATGTTATTGTGTTTTTGGTTTACTCGTCTAAATGAAACGGTTGCAGCTGTAACAACAGAAATTTCCCTCTGGGATCAATAAAGTATTCTGATTCTGATTCTGATTTTACATAAACACATTTAGACTTACACACAAGAGCCAGGAAAGTCAGGTGGAGTCTCCCCCTCACAAAAAGAAAGAAACCAATTCCACAGACACGTCTCGCTCAACATGAAACAGAAATACACTGACTAGTCGACTTTTCTTCTCTACTACTAATGCCGCTTCTTCTCATCTGCTTTTTAGGATAATAATTTATGCTACCTCTAATGAAGTGCAAATTCAAATAGAAGGTTATATCATACACAACTCTTCAGCAGTGTCAATGAAAACCTTTTCCATAGAACTTTTCTACACTTCCAGCTTTCCTCCCCCCCAAAAAACTGACCTAATAAAACATTTCTATTGTTTAATCAGGATTTAGGCCTGCCTAATGCAGCTCCTTATAGGAGGCTTAACCCAATTAAGCAGCTATTTCTTTTCTTTTCTTTATTCTTATTCCTTTTCATCAGTACTCATTTCACATTTCTCTTTTACATCTTATTTCTTCTCTTTTTCTTCACTTCTCTTTAAAAAATTTAGAATGAGGAATTCCCCAAAAAACATCCAAAAAATTCCTACACACAGGATCTTTACAGTGTGAGAAAAAAGGCTCAAACGAGAAACAGCTGCCCATATAAGGGAGTATACACTCACCCTCCGGCCGGTTCATGAGCTGGACCGCTGAGTCTTCAGGCACAACTGCAGGTCCCACCAGCTGTCTCTGTTCGTGAACGCCAGAATTTGTCGCATCTTGGATGGTCGCATTTCTTTGGAGAAATAATCCTCGCTGACAAAGTCTTAATGCATATATACAAAGTTTATTGCAAAGAAACAGACAGTGTCAAAACAGGCGCTTGTTGCCACCTGGGAGAGGGTAAATTGCCAATTGCCCTAGCTCCCTAAACAAAGGGAGAACAAAGGTTATAGAGGGGTGGTCAAAACCCCCATACTCCTAACTTTCCATATATGGCTATAAAAACAGCTTCATCCTACAACCTACAGCTAAACATATGGTCTATTCCTTATATGGAAGGCCAGAGAGCTACAAGAGGCCCTTCGGCACTCTTTCTGGCCTGAGGCCAAACCTTAAAGCTCAGGTTACTTCTTTTTACACAAATCAATGAAGCCCTTAAGGAAAGAGACCATATATGCATATATAGTTTAACAGAGCAGTACAGACACCATAGAAGAGAGCCAGAGATTAATAATAACTAGGGGTGGGACTTTAACGTGTTAATTTCGATTAATTAATTAGGGGGAAATTAACGAATTAAAAATTTTAACGCATTTTAATCGCACTTTGCACCGGAACGTTTCTCAGTGCACGAGTTCCAGGCATACAGATTATATCGACGCACGATGTCAAAAATTCAGCGGCCGCATCGTTTGAAGGACCCGGCCCATGTAGACTTGGAAGTGAGCAGCTAGCCTTCATATCAGCTGCCGTCACCTCTGCGTAGCGCATGTCGCCTAGCAACCGTGAGTGCGAAGCACAGCTGTGTAAAAACAGCTGGTTAAACGGAGAACGAACTTTTTCTCCTTTTTGTGGTTTAATTTTAAGTCTTTATTCAAAATAAGCTGTTAAAACAACCATAACACATTTCAACATCAAGGAATACAGCTGAGAGAATGATTAATTTCCAACTATAACAAGTGAGACATTAATGTTGAATAAAACTATCCAGTTATGATGCTTAACTTTAATTTCAGGAGTTTGCTTATCACAGGAGCACTTCCACCCTTTGTTGGTCTGTGTAGTAGACTGGTGGGAAAATAAACAACATTTTGAAGTTCAAGCTTATGTATATTGATTCATTCATCAACCAAACTTAAATTAATATTTCTCATGTTAAATATTTAAATGAGATTAAAATGCGATTAATTTCGATTAATTAATTACAAAGCTCCTAATTAGATACATTTTTTTTAATCGAGTCCCACCCCTAATAATAACTAATGATTCAATGCAGAGTGGCACTCCATTGGGGTAATATGGTACTATGACGTACCATATCATCCTGTGTCAGCATCTTTCTGAGAAAGGATGCTTTTAATTTTAGAGATATTGTGCAAATGCAAGAAAGCAGTCCCACATATTTGTTTAATATGTGCATTGAAGGACATATCCTGGTCAAAAGCAACTCCATTATTCCTCACAGTGTTACTGAAGGCCAAGGCAATTCCACTCTGAGTAAGTATCTCATTAACCACCATGTTTCTAAGATTTGTGGGGCTGAGCACAAGAACTTCAGTTTGATCTGAATTTAGAAGCAGGAAATTAGAGGCCATCCAGGCCTTAATTCCTGCAGTTTAACTAATTGATCTGGCTTCGTGGATAGATGGGTATGGGCATAACAATGAAAATGTATGCAATACTTTCTATTAATACTGCCTAAGAGAAGCATGTATAATGTAAACAGAATTGATCCTAACACAGAACCCTGTGGAACTCCATAATTAACCTTAGTGTGTGAAAAAGGTGCCCCATTTATATGAACAAACTGGAGTCTATTAGATAAATATGATTCAAATGACTGCAATACCAGCTGTATTATTGATGAATAAATATCAGTGTGTTCTACTTATAAAATATAAAATATTATGGTCAACAGTGCCAAGCACTGCACTGAGGTCTAGCAGGATGAGCACAGAGAAGAAGTTCATTTGTAACCTTCACTAATGCTGTTTCTGTACTGTGATGAATTCTGAAACCTGACTGAAACTCTTCAAATAAACCGTTCCTCTGCAGATGATCAGTGAGCTGTTTTACAACTACTCTTTCTTTTTGTTTTTGGACAAGTCTTTCACTCACCTCGCAGCCCAACTGGATCGACGAACATGCTCCGTCACTTCTTGGGACAACAGGATATCATTGCTCAGCATCTAGTGGAATTAAGTGGTATGCGCACATCTACTGCACCCCAATTAACACCTCCCCATGGGCCTTCACCCGCTGTCTCTCTTCTCCAACTGGAGTCGGACACTTCTTCTTTCAATCCTCCGGACCCTCAGTAATATCTCTTCCCAAAGTGAGGGGTTTTCTGTTGAGTTGTTAAAGACTTACACAGTGTGCCTTAATGTTTCAGCAACAGACCCACGCCTATGCATCAGACACTGATAAAATAGCCTTTTTTGCTGAACTGCTGCAGGGCTGTGCCCTGAGGTGGGCACAGGCTGTTCTGAATACACAACCTAACAATTCTTGTGATGAGTTTCAATCTTAAATCTTAAAAGTATGTGTGTATCAGTTTGTGGAGTGCGTTTGTGGAATGGTTTAGATGATGAAATTAAGTTGAGTACAACTATTGCACAATTCAAGAAAAAATATAAGGAGCATATAAATAATGTGTATAAATACGAATGAGATGTTTTGTTATTTTTGTTATTGTTGGATTGTAGCTTCATGTACATTAAAATGATCTATAGAAGATTGGGTAGATTGTATCACAGGGCACTTTGGCATGGGTAGGTGTGTGTAGCCATGCATGCTGGTGTTAGAGTATGCATGTTTGGTTAAAATGTTTGGTTAATATTAAAATTCAGTTTAATTATGAACTTGTAAAAGGCAATGGGGACAGGACTAGATAAGCTATTGCTTCTTCCTGCTCCCTTTTCGAACACCTTGAGATTGTTATAAAATACATTGCTGGTCATTTTATTTATTTATTTATTGATGTTTGATTTGCATTTGTTATATAGGTGAATATGTGTATGTATGCATATATGGATATATGTATGTTTTATTTTCCTACACGTTTATTTATTTTTCGTTGTTGTTTTTTTTTTATTTTATTTTGATTGTTCGAATAAATTGAATTAAGAATAAGAATAAGAAGTTTTTGTTCAAATTTAGGAGTGTTTTTGATAAGGGCTCTAATGCTGACACTGCCGCCCATAGATTCTTCACTCTTCTTCACCAAGGTAAGCAGAGTGTATCGGACTTTTCACTGGATTTTTGGATTCTGGCAGACAAAGCAGGTTGGGAGGAAAAAGCCTTAAGAGCAGCCTTTTTGCATGGATTAAATGATGACCTAAAGGGACAGTTAGCAGCTAAGGAGCTGCCTGTCACCCTGGACTCATTAATTTCAATGTGTATTAGGACTAATGATCCCCTTTGGGAACACAGGCATGACCGGGACTCCACTTTTGTATGAGGGATATTTGGGAAATCTGGACCCCAGAAGTGACAAAGTACAGCCTATGCAACTTGGATGTGCGCATCTTTCTCCCCAAGGAGAGATTCAGGAGACATGCTGCTGGTAAGTATTTATACTGTGCGAGAAAAGGAAATTATAATTGAATCCTGCCTGTGGCTGCCAAAAGACAGCGCCTGCCAGTAACTGTAGGGATACTGTCGGGTGGAGTTAATAATGGCTCCCTACCCAGATTTCTGATGCCACTAAAGATTATGTTGCAGAATGTTTTCGGTTCCATTCTGGCACTAATTGACTCCGGTGCCGAGCAGAACTTTTTGGATCATGACTTAGCCATGGAATTGGATAGCCCTCTGGAATTATTACCAGAGCCTCTGCAAGTTACAGCTTTGGATGTAACCCACTTACCTGACATCACCCATCGCAACCAGCTGGTATCACTCTCTATCTCAGGTAACCACTCAGAATTGATTCAGCGGTATCTGTTTGCTTCATCTTCTCCTAACTCACCTGTTTTTCTCCCTGTTTCTTCAGAGCTGCCCAACTTAACATCTGCCCCTCAGGCTGAGGTGTTCCAAAAGGATTTAGCTTTGTCCTTTCCACCTCATCGCCCTTATGACTGTTCTGTGCATCTGCAACCTAGTGTGCCATGTAGCAAAACATTTGTGTGTCTGTAACTGAATCCACATGTGTGCGTTACGATCTGTGTGTCCGTATTCCAATCCGTGTCTGTAATCAGATTTGTAAATGTGTAAATAAATCTGCAAGTGTGCGTAGATATTAATAGTTGAAAAGTCTTAAAGTTTTGCCCAAATCACTGAAAATGACACACAAGTCGTTGGGTACAAGTCACCCAGCTTTTCAGCTTGAGAAAGAGAGAGAGTGCCTGCCAGTGGAAAGAAGTTGTTTTTGCTACTAACTGGATTGCCCTCCTGCAGACATTTCCTTGTAAATAAATCTCTTTGATTTCACCAGTGCACAGTGAAATCCCTGACACAACCATGATAGCACATAAGCCTCATAATGTCCGCCTGGACCTCTTGGCTTATTTGAACTATAAAGGGGCCTAAAAATGTTCTGTGACTAAGTGCTTTTGCCCATTTTTCCTGAACACTTGGAACATGCCATATCTGACAGTCATTTACAATGCACTGATGTTAATTAATGGCAGGACTTCTTCGAGCAGTCTTGTAGGAATGGGGTCTAATAGACATGTTGATGGCTTGGAGGAAGTAATTACACTGGTCAACAATGATTTTGCTGCCTGGAGAAAATTACCTGATATAAGGCATTTCAGGTATGCTGATTTCAAATCTGTGATCAAAATTTCTCTAGCATGTCAGATTCTTGAATTAAACACATCAATATTTAGCTACTGTATTGCTGTACTCAGGGGCGCAGCTATATACTTTCTGAGGTGTATGCGGACACATTTTACATATGTAACCAGAAAGCACATCTAAAGACTAATCACAGTCTTTCTGAACCTGTAGTTACATTTCTCGAGGTGCATGTCATTTTTCTTGAAGGCCTTTCACAGCTCCACTGCTGCTGACAACTAATGTGTGACTGTGGCTTTCTGAATAGAAGTGGGGCTCCAACTATTGATTATTCTATTAATTGAGTATTGTATCGATTATTCCATCAATTAATCAAGTAATCGGATAAGAAATAATTTTTCGTACTATCAATTCATCTGCACATTTTAACTTCTATACTGCAGTTTTTCTCTATGTCACATGTCAGACTCAAGCCCTGCGGGCCACTTCCGCCCACATCTAATTGGTGATTTCATATAGCTATTATTAATTGCATGCGGGTAAATGTGCTCCCACCACTTATACTATACATCCCACAATGCACTGCAACAGCTGCCGGCAGGCCAAGAACTGTTTTGAACAAGAACAAGAACCCGTTTTCCGTATTGCCGATTGATCAGTGATCAGCGGATAAAACATCGGTCAGCACTTTTTACAGTGACATTTAAGCTGCCTGACTCCCCAGAAATGACCAAAGGAAAAGTGGAAAACAGGGATTTCCCAATCAGGTGGGAGGCAAACGATCTGAACGCTGACGTCGGAGGTAAACCATCTGTCTCTTTTCCTCACTTGCGATATGGGGAAAAGAGCGGATTGGTGGGACAGATATGGAGAAGATGAAGAGGGAGACCTGCACAGGTGAGCTGACAGTGCATCACTGCGTCACACAGCAGGAAACGCTGAGCAGCAAAGTCCTGAAGACAGAACGCGTCATAAACACAGTAACACAGACAGGGAACTTTATAAGAGGCAATGGTTTAAGTTACGGCTGTTTTAGTCTTTTCTGGAGTAAATAGCTTCTGAATCTGTTGACGTGCCTTATTACACAGGTGCGATGAGCTGCCTGAGGAAATCTGTCAGTTCATAGAAAGTGAAGGAAACGGCACCAAACAGTCGCACAAACCAAACCACAATAGTGTGATTACCACCAGATTGTGGTTATAGTGATTGTTCTGGTGGCTGCAGCTGATGTAAGGAAAAAATAACAGCTGACATTCTCTGCACAGCCAGTAAAACCACACAGACAATGGAGGCGTGGAAAAAACTTGTCAGCGATGATCCACTCGTGTTAAATCATGCCTGAAATTTTCATTTGATCTTCGTTTTTCTTCTTACTTCTCCTCATTCATGCTGGCTGTCATTTCGATTTCTGTAGCCGCGAAATCAAGTGCGCGCATGACCTTAGGGACATCAAACGTGCACATTGTGAACTTTCCCAGCTTTCAGATCTTGCCACAAATTGTCGATTGTGTTTAGGTCTGGACTTTGACTGGGCCGTTCTAACACATGAATATGTTTGGTTTTAAACCGTTCCATTGTAGCCCTGGTTTTATGTTTAGGGTCGTTGTACTGCTGGAAGGTGAACCTCCGCCCCAGTCTCAAGTCTTTTGCAGACTCCAACAGGTTTTCCTCCAGGATTGTCCTGTATTTGGCTCCATCCATCTTCCCGTCAACTCTGACCAACTTCCCTGTCCCTGCTGAAGAGAAGCAGCCCCAGAGCATGATGATGCTGCCACCACCATATCTGACAGTGGGGATGTTGTGTTCAGAGTGATGTGCAGTGTTAATTCTCCGCCACACATAGCGTTTTGCATTTTGGCCAAAAAGTTCAGTTTTGGTCTCCTCTGACCAAAGCACCTTGTTCCACATGTTTGCTGTGTCTCCAACATGGCTTCTGGCAAACTGCAAATGGGACTTTTTATGGTTTTCTTTTAACAATGGCTTTCTTCTTGCCGCTCTTCCATAAAGACCACATGAGTGCAGTGCATGACTAATAGTTGTCCTGTGGACAGATTCCCCCACCTGAGCTGTGGATCTCTGCATTTGGTCCAGAGTCACCATGGGCCTCTCTGATCAGTGCTCTCCTTGTTCGGCCTGTAACTTTAGGTGGACGGCCTTGTCTTGGTCGGATTACAGTTGTGCCGTACTCTTTCCATTTCCAGATAATGGATTGAACAGTGCTCCGTGAGATGTTCAAAGCTTGGGAAATCTTTTTATAGCCTAAGCCTGCTTTATACTTCTCCACAACCTTATTCCTGACCTGTCTGCAGGCGTGAAAGTAAGCCGGTACAGTCCGGTACTGCATACCACTAAAAGATTCTGCGCCGGTACGCAGTACCGGCAAAAGTTGGAGCGGCTGTCTGCTGTAAAGCCGTCATTCAGAACCAGTCACAGCTGCATTTTGGGTCAGAACAAATCCGCTAGCAATAAGCAGTCTAAAACATGACGTAATCAGTTAATAAATTGCTTTTTTTTCTCATTTCAAATCGTTTCTGAACTGTTCGTGCTGTGCTGGCGCCTCAAATCTCTAGCTTCTCTCCCCTCAGAGACCGAGGACAGCCACGTAAAATGCACTGCATCCGTTCCACTTACGGGACGGATGCAGTGCATTTTATATGAAAGGCTAGACCCTCCTATTTTGATTGACACCTCGTTTGGCCAATCATGTAATTGGCTGCAACAAAATCAACCGAGCGCTACGTGACACCCCCAGGTTATTATTGGCTCTGGAAAACCTATTTCTTAATATGATTGGTCGAACGAGGTGTCAATCAAAATGGGAGGGTCTAGCCTTTCATATAAAATGCACTACATCCCGGAGGACAGGACACGGCCAGTTAACGGGCAACGACAGGGGTTTTCCAGAGCCAATAATAACCAGAGGGCGAGTGTTTTTCAGGTGATTTTGGTTCGGCCAGTTAACAGGTTAAAATGTTCACCGCTACGTTTAATGTCAGTCTGCTTGTTACAAACTATCTCAATTAAAAGCAAATAGAGATTAACTAATTGTGTTTCATGTTATTTTGCTCAATTTCAACAACACAGCACAGCTCAAAAACACTGCTTATGACCGGAGATTTCATTTGCTCTACACGAGAGTGCATTCAGCTCCAAAACACAGTGGTTGCCAAGAGGATTGAGGTTTGCGAAAGTTTGGTGGTTATTTCTGTCCAGAAGTTTTGTATTGGTGGACAGAGCCAGAATGCATGGAGGTGGTCATCAGTTGTGTTAAGTGTGCATTGTGTGCAAACAGTTCCTTAACAACAAAAATATATTCCACATTGTCAACTTCTAATTTCTGCCTTATCCAGGCAGGATATATATATATACACACACACTACTCACAAAAAGTTAGGGATATTTGGCTTTTGGGTGAAATTTCAGGACGAGCCTAAAATGTATTCAAACCTTTACAGGTGAACTTAATGTGACCTTCTCTAAGCTTTTGAATGCACATGTCCAACTGTTAAATGTTTCAGAACTTTTTGCACAAGTTGCTGTTCTCTAATGAGGAACTTAACGGCAAAATTCACAACAGGTGTTTGATCCTCGAATCGACCAATAAATGTCCTGGTTCAATTAGAGCTGGTGTTTAAACAGTCGTCCTCATCATGAACCAGGACATTTATTGGTCGTGTGTGTGTGTGTGTGTGTGTGTGTGTGTGTGTGTGTGTGTGTGTGTGTGTGTGTATGTGTCTGTTTGTCATAGTACCGGCAAGAATTTAAAACTACCTTCACCCCTGCCTGTCTGCTGTGTTCTTTGGACTTCATGATGCTGTTTACTCCCCAATATTCTCTTAACCAACCTCTGAGGCCGTCACGGAGCAGCTGTATTTGTACTGAGATTAGATTACACACAGGTGGACTCTTTTCAGTTATTAGCAGTATTCAGGCAACTTCTGAATGCAACTGGTTGCACTCAGAGAAAAGGGGGCAGAGGGAGGCTATGCTGTAGTCACGCGAGACTTTGTGAATCTCGGCAGAATCGCCAATGGCGGCGTGATTCCATTTGCAAACATTTGAGTGATTAGCTTTTTTTCCGCCAATTTATAAAGTAGACAGGCTTAAAACTAACAAATCTAGATAGTTTTTTCAGCCTAACTTAAATTTTTTGCAGCAATCTGGAGGACGGTGAAGAGGACCTGGACAGTCTGTTGCGTTACATCGACGGGTGTTTTGAGCGAGTCGTTATGGGGAAACCCGACAAGACGTTGACTCCCTCCACCAGCAAGGGAACTCCGGCCACGAAAAGAAGCCGCCCCGAAGATTCCCTAGAGGCGGTATCGCCACCCACCACTAATATTGTGGGCATTCTGGAGTCCATTGACAACAAGCTGTCAAGCTTTGACGCCCGCTTGGCCCTGGTTGAAATCCTCCACAAGGAGTTTCAGGCCCTGCGGGAGTCAGTCGAGTTCAGCCAGCATCAGGTGGAAACACTGGCTGCTGAAAACGCTGTCCTCAGAGAGTCGGTAAATTCCCTCACCGAGGAAACGACCCGGCTCTCAGCTGAAAATAAGAAAATTAAAGAATCTATTATCGAGCTTCATGCCCGCAGCATGAGAGAAAATCTTGTGTTTTCAGGTATTCCGGAAAAGGCAGAGGAGGACCCGGAGGCTACAGTGAAGGAGTTTATCCAAACTCACCTGAAGCTCCCGGATGACCACGTGAAGACCATCGCCTTCCATAGAGTCCACCGCCTGGGAGGAAAGCGACCCGGAGCACGCAGACCCAGACCGATCGTGGCCAAATTCGAACACTTTAAACAAAAAGAGCTGGTGAAGAGCCGCGGCCGGGAGCTGAGAGGGACGGACTTCAGCGTCAACGACCAGTTTCCGAAGGAGATCCTGGAGCGACGCAAGGTCCTGTTCCCCATCCGGAAGAAGTTCATGCAGGGAGGCTCCCGGGCTGTCATCGCCGTGGACAAACTGTATGTAAACGGACAGCTTTACCGCGACAAAAGCACCACGCCATGGCTCTACTGATCGTTCAGGTGATCTGTGTCCATATTAACGCTCTTTTCTGAGTTTTTTTTTTTTTTTGTTTCTTTTTCTACTTTCTCTGCAGTTTTCTAAATGTATATTCAACTGTCTAAATAGTACCAATAACGCCGATTAATGAGCATAGTGCCGTGATCACTTGTTTGTTTTGTTTAAAAGATGTTTCTTCTTCTTCTCCTCCTCTTTTTTCCTCCTCTTCTTATTTCAGTCTTATGTCACTCAGGTCACTTTTTTCACGTCTTTTTTATTTCTGCAATTAGCACGCCAACACGCCAACATACAGAGCATACGCACACATACACACACACACCCACCAACATACAGCGCATATACACACACATCTTTAGTAAGAAACACAACAGCCCATTAGTTAGGTTAAACATGAGCACACTCAGATTTGTCTCATGGAATGTACACGGAGCTGGTTCGAGGGAAAAAAAACTAAAAATTTTTAATCAGTTAAAAGACTTAAAAGCAGATGTTGTTCTTTTACAGGAGACACACATGTCCAAAACATCTGTGCACACTCTTTCCTCTCCACAGTTCCCTCACACGTACTCAGCCTGCTATAACTCCAAACAAAGAGGTGTAGCTATATTGATTAACAAGAAGATAAACTTTAACATTAGCAACAGTACAATAGACCCTGAAGGTAGATTTATAATACTTAATTTATCTATACAGAATACAGATTTATGTATTGCTAGTATATATGGGCCAAATGTTGATGACCCCTCCTTCTTTCATACCTTCTTCACTTTACTGTCCGATCACTCTGACACCACACTTGTAATAGGAGGAGACTTCAACCTGGTACTTAATGCAGATATTGACAGGCTCAGTACAGCAGTGAGTCAGAGGAACTGGCAGTCTGCAGACATTCTTAAACAGTACATGAAGGATTTTGGTCTTTGCGATGCTTGGCGTTCACATCACCCCACTCTGAGGGATTATAGTTTTTTCTCACCAGTACACAAATCTCATTCCCGCTTAGATTACTTTTTAGTTAGCAGCTCCATGATGATGGATATCACAGACACTCAGATTCACCCTATCACTATTAGCGATCATGCACCGGTGTCTATGTCTCTGACACAGAAAAGAGTCACACCACCAATCAGGAACTGGAGATTTAATACATCATTACTTAAAGAAGAAGATTTTATTAATTATTTCAAAAAGGAGTGGTCAGCATACTTAGAATATAATGATATTCCAGGAATATCACCATGTGTTCTTTGGGAAGCAGGAAAGGCAGTAATGCGGGGCAAAATAATATCTTACTGCTCGCATAGGAAAAATAAAGAAAAAGCACTTGTGTTAGAATTAGAACAGAAAATTAAATCTTTAGAAACTGCCTATGCCGCTTCACCACAAGAACATACAATTATCAGCCCGAGGAAACTGAAACTGGAGCTAAATGAAATAATTGATAAAAGGACACAATTTATGTTGCAGAGGCTGCGTTTGGAAAACTTCGAGCATGGAAACAAATCTGGAAAATTCCTGGCCAACCAATTAAAACTAAATAAAGAAAAAACAGCTATTTATTCTATTAAAGATTCAACTGGTAACATTACTCATGACCCACAACAAATAAATAACTCTTTTAAAGACTTTTATGAAGCTTTATACTCACCACAGATTAACCCATCTGATACTGAAATGGAAGAATTTCTTAACAATATAAATCTACCAAAACTAGATGACGATCAAGCTGCAGCTCTGGATTTACCTCTTTCATTATCTGAACTTAGTGAAGCCCTACAGCATCTCCCAAATAATAAAGCCCCAGGTCCAGACGGTTTTCCAGCCGAGTTTTATAAAGAATTTTGGTCTGAGCTAGCTCCCATTTTTTTCAGAATGGTAACTCAGATTCAGAGTGATCACATCTTATCTCCAACCCTAAACTCTGCTAACATTAGCCTGCTTCTTAAACCAGGCAAAGACCCCATACTCCCATCCAGCTACAGGCCAATCTCTCTCATTAATGTAGATCTTAAAATAATTTGCAAAGCCCTTGCCAAAAGATTAGAAAGTATTACTCCATTTATTGTACATCCAGATCAAACAGGTTTTATCAAGGGTCGGCACTCAGCCAATAATACACGTCGACTGATAACTATAATAGACTATTGTTCTATTAACAAATTAGAGACGACAGTCGTGTCTTTAGATGCAGAAAAGGCATTTGATCGGGTAAATTGGAAATTCTTACTAGCAGTTCTACAAAAATTTGGATTCGGTTCATCCTTTATAAACTGGATCAGAACACTACACAGCTCCCCAAATGCACGTGTTAGGACAAATGATCTCATTTCCCAAAGCTTCAGTCTGCAGAGGGGCACTAGGCAGGGCTGCCCACTCTCTCCCTCTCTTTTTGTAATTTTCATTGAGCCACTAGCGGCAGCAATCCGTCAAAATGCAAATATTAAAGGGATTCAAACTGAAAATATGAACCATAAAATTAGCCTTTATGCTGATGATGTATTACTTTTCCTTGGGAATTCACAAGCTTCTTTCTTGAAGACTATCACACTGATAGATAAGTTCTCATCTATATCCGATTACTCTATCAACTGGAGTAAATCAACAGTTTTGCCTCTGAATTGTAATTTCCATAGAACCCCTAGGGCCCCACTAAAGTCAGGAAATATTAGATATTTAGGCATAAATTTTTCCGCCAGGCTCTCAGACTTGGTAAGATTAAATCATATCCCCTTATTAAAAACAATAGAGGATGATCTCACACGTTGGAATAGTTTACCTATATCACTCATGGGGAGAGTTGCTGCCATTAAAATGATGGTCTTACCAAAAATTAATTATCTATTCTCACTGATCCCTAATAAACCTTCTGTTGCTTGGTTTAAGTCACTAGATTCAAACATCTCAAAATTTTTATGGAAAAACAAACCATCAAGAATAAGCTTAAAAACTTTACAAAAGCCAAAACAAAGTGGAGGTCTGGAATTACCAAACTTTTATTACTATTTCTTAAGCAATAGGTTGCAGTATATTTCAAAGTGGATCAAATCCAATTCATTAGACAACCCATGGCTGGATCTAGAACAGGAGTTTTGTGGAAAAATAAAAATCTCGAATCTACCTTTCATTAGCCCTAGTATTAAACATCATAACTGCTATAAAAGCCTTAGTATAAATACTTCTCTGACAGCTTGGTGGGAATTTTTGAAAATAACTAAATCTTCACTTATCCCCTGTAAGCTAACACCGATTTGGAACAATCCAGATATTTGTCAGAAAAAGAAAATGCTGAATTTTCCGTTATGGCGTGATAAGAGTGTAAATACTGTAGAACATATTATCCAAGATAGAAACCTTATTACATTCCAAGAACTTATGTCAAAATATAGAATTGGCAACGGTAGATTTCTGGAATATCAACAACTTAAGTCCATTTTACAGGGAAGATTTAACCTTAATCAGTTGAATCTAGAAATACCTACATGGGTAACAGAATTTCTTAACCTCTATACCCCAAAATTGTTGTCAAAATTGTATAAATTATTACTGAAAACTGATGATTCAGTTTCCCTCCCAATTGCAAAATGGGAGCGTGATCTTTCTGTTAACCTAGATCAAAATTTATGGACAGAAATATGTTTAAATATCTTCAAAATGACTAAAAGACCCCAAGTACAACTTTTACAATATAAAATTCTCCATAGAACACACTATACTGGACAAAGGATGTTCCAAATGGGCCTTACACATTCAAACATATGCAGAGAATGTCTGCTTCATCTAAAGATCAATTTGAGGAATTTGACTCTCTTTGGTTCCCACTGATCAGCTCCATTACTTAGTGGGGGTGGTTGGCTGTTGGTTCTGCCCCTGAGGTGCTTTGTAGGCGGTCGGGTGGGAGCTCTGGGGGCCTGTGTAGCTGGTAGCCTCCTGAGACTGGAGTCCTGGGGCGACCTTCTGGTGATGTCTGTGTGCCTGTTCTAGTTGATGGTGGTGGGGGCTTGGATGGTGCTGGGGCCGTGCCAGCTCCCGGTGGGTCCCCCCTGGCGCTGGGGGGTCTCTGCTGTCCCGGGCGCGCCACCGGGTGGGGTGGGTTGACCTAACCTGCGTTGGGACGTCCGGTCTGCGCTTTTGGGGCCCTGGGGTGCCTGCGCTGCCGGGGGGTGGGGTGGGGGGTGGGGACGGCGGTGGGGTGGTTGGTGGGGACGGGGCACCGTATTTCCAAGTCAGGCCAGCATGTCCTGTCGCTTGTTTGTGTCTATTGTTGAGTGAATGGGCGTCTAGTGAGAGTGGGCTACCCTCTATGATGGGGGCGGTGGCACCAGTCTCAGGTGCTGCAGTGCTCTGGGATGCTGTCGCCATGGCCCCGGGCTCACCCCTCCCTGCCCTGTGCTGGGGTGTGGGAGGTCGGGGTGCCTACTGAGCCAGTGGACTGCTGGCTCTCTTCTTCCAGGTTGGGTGGGTTTTTTTTTTTTTTCCACCTTCTTGGTCTTACCCCCCCCCCCCACCCACCCACCCACCCACACACACACACACACACACACACACACGTAGGGTGTAGGGTTGAGAGGCTGCGTGCAGAGTCACGCGGCCACTTGCATCTCCTTTTTAATTGCACTATAGACATTATAATTCACAACACATGCACACATACTACACGATACATATAGGACCTTTGGGGCAGGCATGTTACACAGAGGTTGATGAGGGGCGGCCGCTGAGGTGGCCCCATTCAGATCCTCATTTCTGTTTGTCCCCAAATTTTATTTGCATTTTAGACATGGAGGGTTTTTGGGGGGGCAGTGTGGGCGAGCACTGACGTCCAGCAGTTGGTGCTTGTGGCACAACTGCCCCCTCAATTTTAACTGCACCCTATACAACTCATTCATTCACAACATAAACACATACACTTATAAATTGGGCGGGGGGAGTGGGGGGGTGGGCCATCTCACACCCCGATTTCTTTTTTTTTTTTTTTTTTTTTTTTTTTTTTTTTTTAAAGCCTGTCATGTCTGGTAGATCTTGCAAGCAGAACTGTGATCTGAATGCGTTGTTGTGCCAAACATATTTGCTATTTCAAGATGAGCTCTATAGGTTCTCAATAGGCTCTTCTTGTTGATGTTTTAACCCTTTATTTTATTTATCTGAGTTATTTTTCCACATACTATGTAACAGCCAGAGCTGACAGGCTGAAGAAGAGGAAAATAAAGAGAAGAAAAAGGGAGAGAGAAAGGGAGCAAAAAAAAAAAGGGGGAAAGAGCACAAGTCTATTAATCAGATACTTCATCACTTTAACATATAAAAAAATACTATCAATACTTGCAAAAATAAATTTGTGTGTGAAAAACAAAACTAACAAAGCATGTTACGCACACCAACAATTTTGTTGAGTTGTGATTGAGTGGGCGTTTGTGTCTGTGTCATGTTTGTGTCTGTGTCATGGAACGTACTTACCAATGAGGGCAAAACGCTGCAGCTCCACCCATCAGAAGCCAGAGGTAGGTACGGAAAGCCCCCGGAACCCCAGGCCACCAGCAGCCCACCAAGGGCCAGGAAGACCCCCGGCCACTCAGTCCAAAGACAACCGCACACCTACCCCAGCAGACGGGAGAGGGTGGTCTCAGACGGAGCCCCCCCAGTCGAGGAGCGAGGGCTCCAGGGAACCCAAGGCGATGAGAAGCCAGCCCCCCCCCAGCGGCCAGCCCCCTGCACTGGCCGGCGGCAGGGCTCCCGGGCCCACGGCACCCAAGGACCGCCCGACCCTCCACAGAGCCCCCCCCCACGCCGAAGAAGCCAACGCAGCCCCGCACCGCACCCCCAAGGGGGGCAGGCCAGTACCCACGCCAGAACACCCAGCCCCACCCAGGAACCCCGAGGCACCCCCATCCCAGGGGGGTAGGGGGGAGGAGGCAACCAGCAAGGAGTGGCCAGGAGGCAAGGCACAAGGCCCAGACCCAGGTCCAGCCATACATACAAACACACCCACACACCCGTGTACACATTTATACACAGATACTCATACATGCCCATACATACTTACCCACACACAGATATGCCATACATACACATTCACTCACCCACCCATACTCACGGAGACGGTGACAAATACACAAAGACACACATTCATCCATAGCTACCCACCCTCTGAAGGCGGGGCAAGTGGAAACCACCCCAGGGCCAACAGCGACCCCAGGACGCCACCAGCCCGGTCCCCAAGGAACCACCCGACCCCTACCCCGGGCGAGACGCAAGAAATCGGGGTGTAAGATGACCCATCCACCCCTCCTCCTCCCCAACTTGTAGGTCTATGTGTTAATGTTTGTGAGTGAATGAGGTGTATAGGGTGCAGTTAAAATTGAGGGGACAGTTATGCCACAAGCGCCAACTGTTGGTCGTCAGCGCTTGCCCACACTGCCCCCCCAAAACCCTCCATGTCTAAAGTGCAAATAAAATTTGGAGACAGACAGTGACGAGGATCTGAGTGGGGCCACCTCAGCGGCCCATCTCATCAACCTCTGAGTAACATGCCTGCCCCAAAGGTCCTATGTGTATCAGGGTGTAAGTGTGTATGTGTTGTGAGTTATAATGACTAAAGTGCAATTAAAACGGAGAGGCAAGTGGTGGTGCAGCTCTCCACGTGGCCTCTCCATCCTACATCTGTGAGTGATGTGTATTCTGTGTGTGTGTGTGTGTGTGTTTGTGTATGGGGAGGGGGAGGGGGGGGGGGTGCATATGACCAGGAAAAATCCTGGAAGAAGAGAGCCAGCTGTCCGCTGGCTCAATAGGCACCCCGACCTCCCACACCCCAGCACAGGGCAGGGGGAGGTGAGCCCGGGGCCGCGGTGACAGCATCCCGGAGCACTGCAGCACCCGAGGTTGGCGCCCTCGCCCCCACCGCAGAGGGCGGCCCGCTCCTCCTAGATGCCCATTCACTCAACAATAGACACAAACAGGCGACAGGACATACTGGCCTGGGCATGGAAATGCAGTGCCCAGTCCCCCCCAACCACCCCACCGCGGCCCCATCCCCCACCCCACCCCCCTGCAATGCAGGCACCCCAGGGCCCCAAAAGCGTAGACCGGACATCCCGACGTCAGGCCAACCCACCCCACCCGGCGGCGCGGCCGGGACAGCAGAGGCCCCCCCCGCGCCAGGGGGGGCCCACCGGGAGCCGGCGCGGCCCCAGTGCCGGGGCCCCAGACCCCAGCCCCCAAGCCATACAGGGAAGACCAGCCAACCGACCGAGGGCCGGCACCACCCCCCCAAGCACCCCGCCCACACCCCAGGACCGAAGGCAGCACCATCCAAGCCCCCACCACCATCAACCAGGACAGGCACACAGACATCACCAGAAGGTCGCCCCAGGACCCCAGCCTCAGGAGGCTACCAGCTACCCAGGCCCCCGGAGTCCCCCCCCACCCCCCCACAAAGCACATCAGGAGCAGAGCCCGCAGCCCACCACCCCCACTAAGTAATGGAGCTGAGCAGTGGGAACCAAAGAGAGTCAAATTCCTCCAATTTGTTTTTAGAAGAAGCAGACATTCTCTCTAAACTAACATGATCTACTAATAAATTTCTGTACTGAGTAATACATAGTTTATTTTTTGTCTTCCAGTTCATGAGGATCATCTTCTTAGCGATGCACAAGGCAGTAAGAACTATGTGTGATATATTTAACTCCATAATTAATTCACTGACATCACCTAAGATGCATAGTCTGGGGGAAGTTGGGATATGACAGCTAAACCATGTGGATAGATCTTCACAAATCCTCTGCCAAAATCTCTGAACTGGTACACAAGACCACAGAGCGTGTAGATGATTATCCTCTGAATTGCTTGTACAGTGGGTGCATATGTTTGAGTGTGTAAGGCCCATTTGGAACATCCTTTGTCCAGTGTAGTATGTTCTATGGAGAATCTTATATTGTACAAGTTGTATTTGGGGTCTTTTAGTAATTTTGAAGATATTTAAACATATTTCTGTCCATAAATTTTGATCCAGGTTGACAGAAAGATCACGCTCCCATTTTGTAATTGGGAGGGAAACTGAATCATCAGTTTTTATTAATAATTTATATAATTTTGATAACAATTTTGGGGTACAGAGGTTAAGAAATTCTGTTACCCAAGTAGGCATTTCTAGATTCAATTGATTAAGGTTAAATCTTCCCTGTAGGACGGACTTAACTTGTTGATATTCCAGAAATCTACCGTTGCCAATTCTATATTTTGATATAAGTTCTTGGAACGTGATAAAATTTCCATCTTGGATAATATGTTCTAAGTTATTTATACCCTTATCACGCCATAACGGAAAATTCAGCATTTTCTTTTTCTGACAAATATCTGGATTGTTCCAAATGGGTGTTAGTTTACAGGGGATGAGTGAAGACTTAGTTATTTTTAAAAATTCCCACCAGGCTGTCAGAGAGGTATTTATACTAAGGACTTTATAGCAGTTATGATGTTTAATACTGGAACTAATGAAAGGTAGATCTGAGATTTTTATTTTTCCACAAAACGCCTGTTCTAGATCCAGCCATGGGTTGTCTAATGAATTGGGTTTGATCCACTTTGAAATATACTGCAATCTACTGCTTAAGAAATAGTAATAAAAGTTTGGTAATTCTAGACCTCCACTGTGTTTTGGCTTTTGTAAAGTTTTTAAGCTTATTCTTGACGGTTTGTTTTTCCATAAAAATTTTGAGATGTTTGAATCTAGTGACTTGAACCAAGGAATAGGATTTCTTATGCCTCGCCCGGGGTCGGGGTCGGGTGGTTCCTTGGGGACCGGGCTGGCGGCATCTTGGGGTCACTGTTGGCCCTGGGGTGGTTTCCGCTCCCATCTTCAGAGAGTGGGCAGCTATGGATGAATGTGTGTCTTTGTATTTGTCACAGTCTTCGTGAGTATGGGTGGGCGAGTGAATATGGTGTATCTATGTTTATATGTGTGTGGGAGAGTGTGTTTGTGTATAAATGTGTACATGGGTGTGCTTGCCGGTGTGCGTGTGGTTGTATGTTTGGCTGGACCTGGGTCTGGGCCGGTGGCTTGCCTCCTGACCGCTCCTTGCTGGTTGCCTCTCCCCCCCTGCCCCCCTGGGGTGTGGGTACCCCCTGGTTCCTGGGTGGGGCCGGATGTTCTGATGTGGGTGGTGACCTGCTCCCCTGGGGGCTGCGTTGGCTTCTTCGGCGGGGGGGGGGGCCCTGTGGGGGCTCGGGCGGCCCTTGGGTGCCGGGGGCCCTGGGGCCCTGCTGCCGGCCGTGCGGGGGGCTGGCCGCTGGGGGGGGGGCTGGCTTCTCGTTGCCTCGAATGCTCTGGTGCCCTTGCTCCTTGGCTGCTGGGACTCCATCTGAGACCTCCGTCCTCCGTCTGCTGGGAGGGGTGTACGGTTGTCTTTGGAATGAGTGGCCGCGGGTCTTCGTAGGTCTTGATGGGCTGCTGGTGGCCTGGGCTTCCTGGGATTCTCTTTGCCTGCCTCTGGGTTCTGATGGGCGGGGCTGCGGCTTTCTGCCTTCATTGGTAAGTACATTTCATGACACAAACACATATACCCACATAATGACACAAAATGGTTGGTTTGTATAACTATTCTTCTTTTATTTTTATTTATTTATTTATTTTTTTTCCCCACACAATCTTTAATTTTGCAGATATTGTCAATATCTTAAGTTTAACAAGTGGCTAACTATTTGGTTTACTTACTTGCACTCTTTCCTGTTTCTTTTTTCTATTTTCTCTCCTTTTTTTTCCCTTTCTTCTTCTTCCTCTTTCCCTTTCTCTTTTCTTTCTTTTCTCTTTTCTATTTCTTAAGCCTGTCATTTCTGGCACAATTTGATAAATAGCATGTTAAAAATAATTCAAATAAAATAAAGGATTACACAGTAACAAGAGGAGCCTATAGAGAACCTATAGAGCTCATCTTGAAATAGCAAATATGTTTGGCACAACAATGCATTCAGATCACAGTTCTGTTTGCAAGATCTGCCAGACATGACAGGCACAAAAAAAAAAAAAAAAGAGAAAAGGGGGCTGAATACTTTTGCACACCGTACTTTTCAGTTTTTTATTTGTAAAAAATGGTTTGAATCATGTATAATTTTCTTTCCACTTCACAATTCTATACCACTTTGTGTTGGTCTTTTACATTAAATTCCAGGGAAATATATTTATGTTTGTGGTTGTAATGTGACAAAATATGGAAAAGTTCAATATGAATACTTTTGCAAGCCACTGTATATATTTTTGGTTCTGTCCCTTTTTTTTTTTTAATTTATCTGTCCTTTTCCCATTCTCTGTCTATCTTTCTCTTCTTTCCCCTCCCTGCCTGTCAGACCTGGCCTGAATAAATTAAAAAAAAATACAAACATTAACAAGAATTGCCTTTAGAAAACAAATAGAGCTCTTCTTGTAAAAGCAAATATGTTTGGTACGACAGTGCATTCAGATCATCATTGTGATTGCAAAAATTGCCAGACATGACAGACTAAAAAAAAACAAAAGCAAGTTTTAGTGCTACATCAAGTGATGAATCGTGTTTCTGGGGCAGTCCAAAGTGATGCCAAGCTGAAAGCTGGGATCTTTGATGGACCCCAAGTATGTGAGCTTATTAGAGACAGAGACTTTCCCTCTGAGCTCAGACCCTTGAACTAAGAGCATGGAATCATTTGTTCAGGTGGGACAGAATTTCTTGGGCAACCATAAACTGAAGAACTAGTTGACGACATGCTCGTATCATTCAAACATGGGTTGCAGAATGTCACCAAAGATTCACTTCCTTCACTCTCATCATGACTTCTTTCCACCCAGTTTGGGTGATGTGAGCGATGAACATGATATCTCTGAGATGGAGACCAGGTACCAGGGGCACTATAACACAGACATGATGGTGACTACTGCTGGTTTCTTCAGTGTCAGACTTTATGAAGCTCAAGAGCAAGTGTTTGTTGCACCTTTGAACTGTTTAGGCAGACTAACTGTGGACTGTATTACTTTGAGATTCCTCATATGATTGATTTAGGGATCTGTATCTTTTTTCGCCAGTTGTATGTTCATGGTGTACTTTTCTAATAAAATCACTGACGTTGAGTTTGGTGATTGGCATTTATTGGCATAGTTACCGAACTGAAGATCCTGATGTGCTAGAGAAATTCAGTTTGCATATTTGGAGCCAGCATAACCAAATGAATATAAATCAGTTGTTTTTCCTCAGGTAGCAGACAGAAAGGGTTTTTGTTGACCAGTGTTATTGAAGTTAACTCTGAAAGCTCAATCAGAGAGAGTCTAAACAAATATCAGCAGTGCTGAAAGTTTGTATACACCAAGATATGCCTGTGAGATAGTTTTGAATAATTTTTTCTCAAATGGTTAAAATTTTATTTGTGAAGAAATACATGAAGCCATTACTAGTTAAAGTTACAGCTTTATGGAAGGCTTTCTTATAGAGCAACAAACTCTTTTTCCAGGCTAAATGAGCATCTTCTAATTTAGTGAGACGCCATTCCCTCTCCAGCTTTCGGGTTATCTGCTTTAAGCTGTGCGTTTGTGAATTATACCACGGAGTCAGGCACTTCTGATTTGAAGCTTTCCTTTTCAGAGGAGCCACAGTATCCAAAGTTATACGCAGTGAGGATGTAAAACTATTGAAGAGATAATCGACCTCACTGGGAGCAGAGTTTAGGTAGCTGCTCTGCACTGTGTTGGCACTGAAGAGCATAACAATGAAGGAATTAGATCCTTAAACTTAGTTACAGCACTTTCAGAAAGACTTCTACTGTAATAAAACTTATTCCCCACTGCTGTGTAATCCATTAAAGTAAATGTAAATGTTACTAAGAAATGATCAGACAGGAGGGGGCTTTCAGGGAATACTGTTAAGTTTTATGTCAGAATAAGAGCCAGAGTATGATTAAAGTGGTGGGTGGGCTCCTTTACTGTACATTTAAAGAGGGCAGCAGACAATATTTGCAATAAATTAAATGGCCCTCTGAGGCACCATGGTCATATATTGTATTCTTGAGGCTAACATATTAGAAAACATTTGATTTGATCCAGCAGACACAAAGCATTCATATTTCATGTCATGTTTTGTGTCTCCTCTAAGCGATGTTGGTGGTTCTGCAAATTTTTCAGTATGTTCATCAGCCAGCCTCTAACTGTCCTTTTGCTGTTTAGTGCTGAGGTGGTGAGGACAGTAGTAAGAATGTACCAAAAAACCACAAGCTAAATAACAGCACTAAGCGCTGTAGAGCTGCAGGCAGCTACAGACCAGTGGGTCCATTATTATGCATGGTTTCTTTATTATTATTTATTATCATTTTGTGTATTGTTAATAGAAAATATTGCTAATATAAAAAATTACATTAGGGTATTTAATGAGTTATTTAGTGAGTGCTTTTGTGTTCTATGAATGCAGTCTTTATGCATCTGAATCATGTGTTTAATACAGTATGCCCAAAAACTGTACAACATTCAGTAGAATGTCATGTATGCTTCTAGTTATTGGCCAACAGAGCATTTCAGCCACAGGCTTCATGTTTACTAATACAAGAACATTTTCCAAATATAAATATAAATGTGTAGAGTCACAATATGATGTATAAAGCTTTACTGTGGTCATGTCATCATGCAAATTATTGAACTAATCATAACATCAGTTACTAAGAAAAAATGTCTGGATTTGAAAAGAATTTACACAGTGTAGTTTGTTTGATGTATAAATGTCTACATTATTATACATATATAATTATACATATATTATATATTTGTTTAAAGTTTGTAATTTATATACATACATAAATTCTTTAAAATATCCAGCAAATATTATTTCAATATAATGTGATTAAATTACAAAGGGCTATAAGAACTGTGGACATGACCAACTTCAAAGGTTCTTTAAAACATTTCTTACATGTTTTATTGCAGTGTAATCACTGTACAGAATTTTGTATTTTTTTGACACTTCACTGTAGAACTGCAAAACAAAAAGTCAGGAAACATAAGAACACAGCAGGAGGTTATGTAGAGGCTCAGTGTTTCACATTTGACTCTGCACACCAGTTGAGGCACTTTGAATCCCTGCTGAGTGAAAGTGGTTCCAGAAAATTGGTGGCTAAAAATACATAAAATGTGTGATTTTCTTCATATTACAGAAACTACAATATTTGAAAAACAAGTTTTAGAAAACATGACACCAGACGAGGTAGGTTGTTTCCTTTTTTTTGTACCCATAATACCGACTGGATTTGTTTGCTACAGCAGTGGTTTGCAAAAGCTAATTTGAAGTCACATGTGATTTCAAATGTAACTTTAAAAATATAACCCTGATTTTAAAAAAATGGGATGCTGTATAAAATGTAAATAAAAACAGAATGCAACAGTTTGCAAATCTCATGAATCCATATTTTATTCACAGTAGCACACAGAAAACATATCAAATGTTTAAACTGGGAAAATATATGACTTTGAGAAAAACCTTAGATCGTTTTGAATTTATGGCAGCAACATGTTCAAAAAACTATGGACAAGAGCATGTTTACCATGTTCACTATGAAACCTCTTTGTGGCAGCGAGGTGTGGATTTGGTTTCAGGTGAGGGGTGGAGCAGAGGGTGCTGGGAGAGGCTGGCTGGCACATCTGTTTATCAGGCTCTGACAACTAATCAAACTGAGGGGACTGGGCATCGTCTAAAAATGACAGTAAAGACTGTGTGTAACATGAAAATAAAGGAAGCAGGCATAACATGAAAGTTGTGTTGGATTGTGTGTGTTGGGGAAACCATGGTGGCAAAGACATAAACATCTGGAAACTGAGGAGACCAGCTGTAGGACGTTTGGGAGTGGATTGTTGGGCCATTGCTGCCAGTCCTAGGTCTTCTTTCTCATACTTTTTGTATAATAATGCATCAAATGTTTTCAGTTGGTCAAAAGTCTGGAGTGTAGGCATGCCAGTTCAGCACCTGGACTCTTCTAGTACGATGCAATGCTGTTGTAATAGGTGCAGTATGTGGTTTACCATTGTCTGGTTGAAATATGCATGGCCTGCCAGGAAAAAGATGCTGTCTGGATGGGAACGTTCTACACTGGTCTTATGTGGCAGTTTGTTTAATCATGACTTTAACCATGATCATGATTAGCGGTTTTAAAACCAGTACATACCTTTCAGCATTGATGGTGTCAATTCCATAGGGACTGGTGCATTCCCGTACTGTTAGAGACGCAGGCTTTTAAACTGAGTGCTGATAATAAGGCTGGTGGTACCTCTTTTCTTTCCAGAGGATGTGGTGCCCATGTTTTCCAAAAAGAATTTCCAGTTTTGATTTTACCTCAGTCCATTTAAAATGAGCTTTGGCTCAGAGAAGATGGTGGTGTTTCTGGATCATGCTCACATATGGTTTCTGAACCTGCAACCAGCAAACTGTGTTCACAGACAATGATTTCTGGAAGTGTTCCTGAGCCCATGAAGGGATTTCCATGACAGAATCAGACCTGTTTTTAATGCACTGGCATCTGAGAGTCCGAGGGTCACAGGCATCCAATTATCCAATTTTCAGCCTTGTCCCTTATGTACAGAGATTTTTTCAGATTCTCTAAATCTTTTAAAATTATGTACTGTAGATGATGAGATCTTTCAGACCTTTGCAATTTTACATTGAGGAACATGATTCTGAAATTAGTCAAGTGTTTTTTGCAGATTGGCAAACCTCTGAGCATGTTTACTTCTGAGACACTGCCTCTCTGAGATGATTATATGTTGCTGTGGTTAGAAGTTTGCATACACTCATCATGGACATGAATGTCATTGTAATTTGGGGAATTTTAATGATTCCTTTGAACTGTTCTTTTACCAGGGTAGAATGAATGTATAGCATACATGTTTAATGACTTAAGAACTGGGCGCACCAATTTGAACTTATTTAGGATTTTCTCTAATCCACCCCATTAATGGTGTTTCATTAACAGTTGATGGACTGCAGACATGTTAATGAACGCTTTAAATTGGAGTCTTTTTGTGGCAGTTGGTGAGTTGTTTTCCTGTGCTGGATATCCTTTATCACGGTGTCATGGTTTAACAAACTGCCATGTAAGAGCAATGTAGAATATGAAAACAAAATTGTATTTTAAAAAAAAGGTTGTGTTTTTTTCTCATGTGCTGCAGTGCATCCCAAATGCCAATATTGCGTCTTCTAAAAAGTTGGTGTTTGTCATGAACTTTCTGATGATGGAGGATGGGGCTGGGCCCATTTAAACCTCTACCCTCTGTTCCACTAACTTTGGCTAGAAAATGCAAAATAATGGTGATGTTACCCTGTCCATATTGCTATCTGAATGAATAATCATCACTGTGCTACTTCTTGTCAATGATTATGATTGGTTAGAGTATAATATATTTTAAGAGCTTAAGAATGGACTCCACCTTATATGCCTCACAGTGATTAAATTTACCACGTACTGTTCCTTTAGTTTGCAAAGCTGAACTTTAAAATATTTGAAAAAAAAAGTCATTTTAACCAGACTGCATGTTGTTAGCTCCATTACCCTGTTGTTGATATCTCTCAGTTAAAATCATTAGAACACGCTGAATTTTCAACCTCCCCACCCTAGACTGTTGCCATTGCATTAAAAAAAATCCAAATTTTAAATATGATTTAAAAAAAGAAGAAGAGGTCTTTCCACACTGGGTGTGGGTGCCACTCAGGCTTTCATTCAGCTATAGAAGTGTGGAAAATAGCAGCCATGCACAGCCCTGTTTTGAGCCATGCACAGCCTAATATGTTCTTCACATCATATCTTGAGACAAACACAAACTCAGATTTGCATATCCACATAATTCTCAGTCCTCTGAGAGTTGGATGTTTTTTTAAGTCAGTTTTAAGTGTTTTGATCCATCTGCTGCAAAGTGTTAATGGCACCTGAGATATTGTTCAGTTGTTATTGTTGTGCTGATAAGCCCAACTCCTAATATCAACTGACACTTGACCTGTGTAGTAGGTTGACCTTTAGTTCAAGTGTCTGAGCTGAGTGAAATATCACTGCAGTTATGGTTTACAATGTAAAGAACTTTGGTATACAATTTTTTTGATCTTGACTTTGGTAATCCTGAGTTTGTATTTTTATCTACTGTCAGGGCAAAGTTGACATTCACTTGGACTTTGTGTTCAGGCAAATGTTTGCCATCTGTGATAAGAAGATGAGCTCAGAGGATGCCCATTTTCTTCATATTTTTGGACCCAAACTGCACAAAAATGTTTGGATTTCGACCCATATTTTTTGGAACTCTATTCGATGTTTAGTGAGAATGCTGCACCTGACAGGAAAATGGCAGCGGCTGTCCATGTTAAAGCAAAGGAGCTTATTTACATGTCCTCAAAATTAAGATAGAACATGTTTTCAGCTGAAATAACTGGCTTAAAAAATATGAGTTCATATGAGTTTCTACATATATGAAAAAAATAATCATGATAAACCTAAAAATGTGATGGTCATTGTGATTTTCAGTTTATGAAATCAAAAATCAATCATAATCAATATAAATACATATTCCAATCAACAGAATACCTCACAGCATAAATACACACACAATATACAGTATCTTGATCTATACAATTAAAATACAAAACATACTGTTCCTTCATCATATCGGGAATAGTAGTAATTAGGACAAACACCTTTTCCACAGCAGCTAACAACTGACAAAGCTAAAAGAAACTACAAGAATTAGCATCAGTGGTTTAAAACAGCATTCAACAGCACTTTCTGTTGTCTTAACAGAAAGTGTCTAACGCTCAAACTGCTGCATGGGGGAAACAACTCAAAAAGAGTGCTCCAATGCATCCCAAAGTGACATGAGCAAGACACTTTTTGCTCATGTCCTTCATTTTAATGATTTAGCTGCATCCAACATCATTACAACAGCACTCTTAGCCCAGTATGGATGTAGCATTCATACTGTCTGTATGTGTTAATGTCCCTGGCCTCAGTCTTGATTGACAGTGGTGTTCAGCAGTAGACTGACCAGTAGATAAGGTTAAAGAAAATGTATGAGCCAGGGAAAATCATTCGGGAGTATTTGTCAATGGCATGTGTGTTCTGGATGATGTTGAGTGCACGAAGGGTCTTCTTCTTCTTAGTGGCTGTGGACTCGCTACTTACTGACAGGTGGACCACCATATGTTCAGGTTTGTCAGAAACCTCGTGCATCTCTGCCTGTACATCCTCAGGCATCATGGGCTCTTCAGTATAGCCGGCCAAGCTGTTGGTGTCAGCCTCACTGTAGGTACCATCCAACATGGTCATGGTTCGTGTTTGGGAAATATCACAAGTGCAGGGCAGTGACTGTCAGGGAAGACATACAACAGAAGCGATTAACACTTTGCTCCATGACAGGGAATCTGGAAAACTGATTTCCATTAAACCAGCTGTGAATAATCATAATCTTTAAAAGACAGATTCCAATGTTATTCCGAACACTCCTACAAGATGCATGAATGATAGCAGTTTGAAAATGTGTTATTTAGATTCTTTTTAGTTGCTAAAATCTGGAGGGATTTTGTTACTCATAGTTCTGCTATAAAATTCTCCAAAACTTTCCTATTAGATTCAATAAAGGGGATGTACCGTTTGTCTTTGTACAGTCTTTTGTGACTGCACTGTGTTTGGGATCATTGGCAAACTGGAAAATTCCTTTCCTGATAAGGGATTCATCTTTTCCATCATTGTGTTAGATATGAACTTTTCTTTTTTTAAATTATATATCCATCCATCCATTTTCTTCCGCTTATCCAGGGCCGGGTCGCGGGGGCAGAAGCCTAAGCAGAGAAGCCCAGGCTTCCCTTTCCCCAGCCACCTCCTCCAGCTCATTCGGAGGGACCCCAAGGTGTTCCCAGGCCAGCCGAGATACATAATCTCTCCAGCGTGTCCTGGGTCTACCACGGGGCCTTTTCCCAGTGGGACATGCCCGGAACACCTCACCCAGGAGGTGGCCAGGAGGCATCCTAATCAGATGCCCGAGCCACCTCAACTGGCTCCTTTCGATGTGGAGGAGCAGCAGCTCTACTCTGAGCCCCTCCCGGATGGCCGCACTCCTCACCCTATCTCTAAGGGAGAGGCCAGCCACCCTTCGAAGGAAACTCATTTCTGCCGCTTGTATTCGCGATCTTATTCTTTCGGTCACTACCCAAAGCTCGTGACCATAGGTGAGGGTAGGAACGTAGATCGACCGGTAAATCGAGAGCTTCGCTTTTACGCTAAGCTCCCTCTTCACCACGACGGACCGGTGCAGCGTCCGCATCACTGCAGAAGCAGCCCCGATCCGCCTGTCGATCTCCCGTTCCCTTCTCCCATCACTCGTGAACAAGACCCCGAGATACTTGAACTCCTCCACTTGAGGCAAGAACTCGTTCCTGAGCCGGAGATGGCACTCCACCCTTTTCCGGCTGAGGACCATGGCCTCAGACTTAGAGGTGCTGATTCTCATGCCAGCCGCTTCACACTCGGCTGCGAACCGTTCCACTGCGAGCTGGAGGCCCCCCCCTGATGAAGCCAACAGAACCACATCATCTGCAAAAAGCAGAGATGAGACTGTGAGGCCACCAAGGAAGAAGCCTTCCGCCACCTGGCTACGCCTAGAAATTCTGTCCATAAAAATTATGAACAGAATCGGTGACAAAGGGCAGCCCTGACGGAGTCCAACACCCACAGGAAACGAATCTGACTTATTACCGGCTATACGGACCAAGCTCTCACTGTGGTTGTACAAGGACTGAATGGCCCGCAACAACGGGCCGGACACCCCATACTCCCGCAGAAGCTCCCAAAGGACACCCCGAGGGACACGGTCGAATGCCTTCTCCAAGTCCACAAAGCACATGTAGACTGGTTGGGCAACCTCCCACGCACACTCGAATATCCTTGAGAGGATAAAGAGCTGGTCCAGCGTTCCACGACCAGGACGAAAACCGCATTGTTCCTCCTGAATCCGAGGTTCGACTAACGGACGGACCCTCCTTTCCAGCACCCTGGCATAGACCTTACCGGGGAGGCTGAGGAGTGTGATCCCCCGAAAGTTGGAGCACACCCTCCGGTCTCCCTTCTTAAAGATGGGGACCACCACCCCGGTCTGCCAATCCAATGGCACTGCCCCAGATCTCCACGCGATGTTGCAGAGTCGTGTCAACCAAGACAGCCCTACAACATCCAGAGCCTTCAGGAACTCAGGGCGAATCTCGTCCACCCCAGGGGCTCTGCCACCAAGGAGTTGTTTAACTACCTCAGTGACCTCACCCCCAGTGATGGTCAAGTCATCCCCCTCATCCCCAGACTCTGCTTCCACTACAGAAGGCGTGTCAGTGGGATTCAGAAGGTCCTCGAAGTATTCCTTCCACCGTCCGACTATAGCCTCAGTTGAAGTCAGCAGCACCCCCCCCTCGCACTATAAACAGTGTGAGTGAAGCACTGCTTTCCCCTCCTGAGTCGCCTGACGGTTTGCCAGAATCGCTTCGATGCCGTCCGAAAGTCTTTTTCCATAGCCTCACCGAACTCCTCCCACACCCGAGTTTTTGCTTTGGCCACTACCCGAGCTGCATTCTGCTTGGCCTGTCGATACCTGTCAGCTGCTTCCGGAGTCCCACAGACTAACCAAGCCCGATAGGACTCTTTCTTCAGCTTGATGGCTCCCTTCACCTCCGGTGACCATCTGGTTCGGGGGTTACCACCACGACAGGCACCAACCACCTTGCAGCCACAGCTCTGAGCAGCAGCCTCAACAATAGAGGTGCGGAACATGGTCCATTCGGACTCAATGTCCTCAGCCTCCCTCGGAATGCTGTCGAAGTTCTGCCGGAGGTGGGAGTTGAAGATCTCCCGGACTGGGGCTTCTGCCAGGCGTTCCCAGCGCACCCTCACAATACGTTTAGGTGTGCCAGGTCTGTCCAGCATCTTCCCCCGCCACCTGATCCAACTCACCACCAGGTGGTGATCAGTTGACAGCTCAGCTCCTCTCTTCACCCGAGTGTCCAAAATGATATATTTCAGTACAATTCAATTTTATTTATATAGCACCATATCACAACAAACAGTCACCTCAAAGTGCTTTATATTGTAGATAAAGACCCTACAATAATACAGAGAAAACCCAACAGTCAAAATGACCCCCTATGAGCAGCACTTTGTGACAGTGGGAAGGAAAAACTCCCTTTTAACAGGAAGAAACCTCCAGCAGACCCAGGCGGGGGGGGGGGGGGGGGGGCAGTCCTCTGCTGAGAGGGGAGAGAGACAGGACAAAAGGCATGCTGTGGAAGAGAGCCAGAGATTAATAATAACTAATGATTAATGCAGAGTGGGGTATAAACAGAGGTGAATGAAAAGAAACCCTCAGTGCATCATACGAACCCCCCCAACATCCCATCAGCCTAGGCCTATAGCAGCATAACTACAGGATGGCTCAGGGTCACCTGATCTAACCTGATATAACCATCTGTAAGTGCCTGCTCCCTTTACAAAAGGTCCTTCACATTGATAATATTTATTCCAAGTTAGAATGTTTCAATATTGCACAAATAATCCAATATCACCACCCTGCTGTTGGTCATGGAAATCATTGATGCAGCCTTTGAAATATCACTGCAGCTGAACAGTCACACTGTTGTGTTAATGTCTATCAAAACATTTTTGGTAGTGTATTTTAAGCCAAACCATGATATTTTGGTAAATGTAATACTACTACTACTAATAATAATGGAGAATAAAAATAATAATTCAATTCAATTTCTATAGCATCAAATCACAACATCAGTTTCCTCAAGGTAAATAGTAAATGGACTGGTTCTTATATAGCACTTTTCTACTCCACTTTGAGCGCTCAGCATGCCTTTATATTGTAACGTAAAGATGGGAAGAAGAGGAAGAAGAAGAGAAACAACAACTAGTCAGTCCCCTGGAAGAAGAACCTGCTCTCTACATGGACCATCCTGACTTACATGGACTCCATGATCTGCATACATTAGAATGGAAGGATACAGTAGGTGGGGGGCTCTTTTGTGACTTGGTTAAGATTAGAGTGGCTTGGGGAATTGTTATTGACTTGGTTGAAAAAGGACAGCTAATCCAGTTTAACTTATGCTATCTGGGATAGTATAAGTTTGGACAACAGCCACATTTGCAGCAGACCCATTAACCACTACTGCTAGGCTTTGGCCTATGTTCAGCAGCAGCTAATCTTTATGATATATTAATCTGGTTTGTCAGTTGTTCCAAAAATTGCTTAGGACGTGGAGTTAGGTTAAAAAAAGAGTACAAGGAAAATATAAAAAAAGGTTGTGTCTAATGCAACATGTTTGTTTTTAATAATAATGTATGTAATAATATGATTCCAAACACAATTTAACAAAAAAATCTGCCATGTACTGAGAGAATGGCCAGCCCCCTGATGGTATTAAATGAAAGCCATATTGACAGTCTTCTTGATACATGATGGTATAATCAATATTATAATCATTTAACAATTTAGTGGTACGTAAAAAACAAGCAAAAAACAAAAACGGTAGCTTGGCTAAGACACTCTGTTAATATTTGTTACCAAGATTAGACTGTTTTTCTTCATAACACAAACTATTTGAAACACACTATTCGCCTTTTGAGAAAAAGGAACATATATATATACACTATCTAATGGGACAACTGATATTGTGTCATTAATAAGGATAAGACTATAATATTCAACCTAAAACAACTGAAACACTGCACTTCTGAACTACGCAGACAGAGAATCCTAATGAGCATGTGCAGAAATCACTCTAGCTTGTGTCTGCTTTGAGGAACTGAGGGTGTTGCTACTGCCCTGGTCTCCCCTGGGTCAGACTCCCTTTGGCCTTCAGACTGGCTTAATTTTTCTCGGTACAGATTCAACATAAGTGCTGGAACGGTTTCTCTGAGAATTGTCAGTGGCACATCCATGACACATATTTTGCAGTTCCTCCACTATACAAAGATGGATTGATTGGGTTGACTGTATCCCTAAATTGCTTCCTATGCTCACTCTTTCATCAGCCTTTTAATTCTATGCTTCAGAATGGTTCACTGATGTCTTAAAGCATAAGACATCAGTGGGGTGGCTGTAGCTCAGTAGGTAGAGCAGGTCACCTACTGATCGGAAGGTCAGCGGTTCGATTCCTGGCTACTCCAGGCTACATGCCAATGTATCCTTGGGCAAGATACTTAACCCCAAGTTGCTCTCCGACCGTTCTGTCGGAGTATGAATTTTTTTATTTTATTTATTTTATTTATATAGCGCCAAATCACAACAAACTGTCGCCTCAAGGCGCTTTGTATTGTGGGTAAAGACCCTACAATAATACAGAGAAAACCCAACAGTCAAAACGACCCCCTATGAGCAAGCACTTGGCGACAGTGGAAAGGAAAAACTCCCTTTTAACAGGAAGAAACCTCCAGCAGAACCAGGCTCAGGGAGGGGCAGTCATCTGCCGCGACCGGTTGGGCTGAGGGGAGAGAAAAGACATGCTGTGGAAGAGAGCCACAGATTAATATCAATTAATGATTAAATGCAGAGTGGAGTATAAACAAAGTAAATAAGGTGAATGAGAAACAGTGGATTATGTGAACCCCCCAGCAGACTAGGCCTATAGCAGCATAACTAAGGGATGGTTCAGGGTCACCTGATCCAGCCCTAACTATAAGCTTTATCATAAAGGAAAGTTTTAAGCCTAATCTTAAAAATAGAGAGGGTGTCTGTCTCCCGAATCCAAGCTGGAAGCTGGTTCCACAGAAGAGGCGCCTGAAAGCTGAAGGCTCTGCCTCCCATTCTACTCTTAAGTATCCTAGGAACCACAAGTAAGCCAGCAGTCTGAGAGCGAAGTGCTCTGTTGGGGTGATATGGTACTATGAGGTCTTTGAGATAAGATGGTGCCTGATTATTCAAGACCTTGTATGTGAGGAGAAGAATTTTAAATTCTATTCTAGATTTAACAGGGAGCCAATGAAGAGAAGCCAATATGGGAGAAATATGCTCTCTCTTTCTAGTCCCTGTCAATACTCTAGCTGCAACATTTTGGATCAGCTGAAGGCTTTTCAGGGAGCTTTTAGGACAGCCTGATAATAATGAATTACAATAATCCAGCCTAGAAGTAATAAATGCATGAATGAGCTTTTCAGCATCACTCTGAGAAAGGATGTTTCTAATTTTAGAAATATTGCGCAAATGCAAAAAAGCGGTCCTACATATTTGTTTAATATGTGCATTGAAGGACATATCCTGGTCAAAAATGACTCCAAGATTTCTCACAGTGTTACTGGAGGCCAAAGTAATGCCATCCAGAGTAAGTATCTGGTTAGACACCATGTTTCTAAGATTTGTGGGGCCGAGAACAAGAATTTCAGTTTTATCTGAATTTAGAAGCAGGAAATTAGAGGTCATCCAGGCCTTAATGTCTTTAAGACATTCCTGCAGTTTAATTAATTAATGTGTGTCATCTGGCTTCATTGATAGGTAAAGCTGAGTATCATCTGCATAACAATGAAAATTGATGCAGTGCTTTCTAATAATACTGCCTAAGGGAAGCATGTATAATGTAAATAAAATTGGTCCTAGCACAGAACCCTGTGGAACTCCATAATTAACCTTAGTGTGTGAAGAAGACTCCCCATTTACATGAACAAATTGGAGTCTATGAGATAAATATGATTCAAACCACTGCAGTGCAGTACCTTTAATACCTATAGCAAGCTCTAATCTCTGTAATAAAATGTTATGGTCAACAGTATCAAAGCTGCACTGAGGTCCAACAGGACAAGAACAGAGATGAGTCCACTGTCAGAGGCTCTAAGAAGATCATTTGTAACCTTCACTAATGCTGTTTCTGTACTGTGATGAATTCTGAAACCTGACTGAAACTCTTCAAATAAACCGTTCCTCTGCAGATGATCAGTTACCTGTTTTACAACTACTCTTTCAAGAATCTTTGAGAGAAAAGGAAGGTTGGAGATTGGCCTATAATTAGCTAAGACAGCTGGGTCAGTGATGGCTTTTTAAGTAGAGGTTTAATTACAGCCACCTTGAAGGTCTGTGGTACATAGCCAACTAATAAAGACTGATTGATCATTTTTAAGATTGAAGCATCAATAATTGGAAAGACTTCTTTGAACAGTCTAGTAGGAATGGGATCTAACAAACATGTTGCTGGTTTGGAGGAAGTACCTATTGAAGTTAACTCTGAAAGATCAACTGGAGCCAAAGAGTCTAAACAAATACCAGCAGTGCTGAAAGCAGCCGAACATGAAGAATAATCTTTGAGATGGTTATGAATAATTTTTTCTCGAATGTCTAAAATTTTATTTGTAAAGAAATCCATGAAGTCACTACTAGTTAATGTGAAAGGAATACTCGGCTCTACAGAGCTCTGACTCTTTGTCAGCCTGGCTACAGTGCTGAAAACAAACCTGGGGTTGTTCTTCCATCCATCCATCCATCCATTTTCTTCCGCTTATCCGGAGCCGGGTCGCGGGGGCAGAAGCCTAAGCAGAGAAGCCCAGGCTTCCCTCTCCCCAGCCACCTCCTCCAGCTCATCCGGAGGGACCCCAAGGCGTTCCCAGGCCAGCCGAGATACATAATCTCTCCAGCGTGTCCTGGGTCTACCACGGGGCCTCTTCCCGGTGGGACATGCCCGGAACACCTCACCCAGGAGGCGGCCAGGAGGCATCCTAATCAGATGCCCGAGCCACCTCAACTGGCTCCTTTCGATGTGGAGGAGCAGCGGCTCTACTCTGAGCCCCTCCCGGACGGCCGCACTCCTCACCTTATCTCTAAGGGAAAGGCCAGCCACCCTTCGAAGGAAACTCATTTCTGCCGCTTGTATTCGCGATCTTATTCTTTCGGTCACTACCCAAAGCTCGTGACCATAGGTGAGGGTAGGAACGTAGATCGACCGGTAAATCGAGAGCTTCGCTTTTACGCTAAGCTCCCTCTTCACCACGACGGACCGGTGCAGCGTCCGCATCACTGCAGAAGCAGCCCCGATCCGCCTGTCGATCTCCCGTTCCCTTCTCCCATCACTCGTGAACAAGACCCCGAGATACTTAAACTCCTTCACTTGAGGCAAGAACTCGTTCCTGAGCCGGAGATGGCACTCCACCCTTTTCCGGCTGAGGACCATGGCCTCAGACTTAGAGGTGCTGATTCTCATGCCAGCCGCTTCACACTCGGCTGCGAACCGTTCCACTGCGAGCTGGAGGCCCCCCCCCTGATGAAGCCAACAGAACCGCATCATCTGCAAAAAGCAGAGATGAGACTCTGAGGCCACCAAGGAAGAAGCCTTCCGCCACCTGGCTACGCCTAGAAATTCTGTCCATAAAAATTATGAACAGAATCGGTGACAAAGGGCAGCCCTGACGGAGTCCAACACCCACAGGAAACAAATCCGACTTATTACCGGCTATACGGACCAAGCTCTCACTGTGGTTGTACAAGGACTGAATGGCCCGCAACAATGGGCCAGACACCCCATACTCCCGAAGAACCTCCCAAAGAACACCCCGAGGAACACGGTCGAATGCCTTCTCCAAGTCCACAAAGCACATGTAGACTGGTTGGGCAAACTCCCACGCACACTCGAATATCCTTGAGAGGATAAAGAGCTGGTCCAGCGTTCCACGACCAGGACGAAAACCGCATTGTTCCTCCTGAATCCGAGGTTCGACTAACGGACGGACCCTCCTTTCCAGCACCCTGGCATAGACCTTACCGGGGAGGCTGAGTAGTGTGATCCCCCGAAAGTTGGAGCACACCCTCCGGTCTCCCTTCTTAAAGATGGGGACCACCACCCCGGTCTGCCAATCCAATGGCACTGCCCCAGATCTCCACGCGATGTTGCAGAGGCGTGTCAACCAAGACAGTCCTACAACATCCAGAGCCTTCAGGAACTCAGGGCGAATCTCGTCCACCCCAGGGGCTCTGCCACCAAGGAGTTGTTTAACTACCTCAGTGACCTCACCCCCAGTGATGGTCAAGTCATCCCCCTCATCCCCAGACTCTGCTTCCACTACAGAAGGCGTGTCAGTGGGATTCAGAAGGTCCTCAAAGTATTCCTTCCACCGTCCGACTATAGCCTCAGTTGAAGTCAGCAGCACCCCCCCCGCACTATAAACAGTGTGAGTGAAGCACTGCTTTCCCCTCCTGAGTCGCCTGACGGTTTGCCAGAATCGCTTCGATGCCGTCCGAAAGTCTTTTTCCATAGCCTCACCGAACTCCTCCCACACTCGAGTTTTTGCTTTGGCCACTACCCGAGCTGCATTCTGCTTGGCCTGTCGATACCTGTCAGCTGCCTCCGGAGTCCCACAGGCTAACCAAGCCCGATAAGACTCTTTCTTCAGCTTGATGGCTCCCTTCACCTCCGGTGACCACCATCTGGTTCGGGGGTTACCACCACGACAAGCACCAACCACCTTGCAGCCACAGCTCTGAGCAGCAGCCTCAACAATGGAGGTGCGGAACATGGTCCATTCGGACTCAATGTCCTCAGCCTCCCTCGGAATGCTGTCGAAGTTCTGCCGGAGGTGGGAGTTGAAGATCTCCCGGACTGGGGCTTCTGCCAGGCGTTCCCAGCGCACCCTCACAATACGTTTAGGTGTGCCAGGTCTGTCCAGCATCTTCCCCCGCCACCTGATCCAACTCACCACCAGGTGGTGATCAGTTGACAGCTCAGCTCCTCTCTTCACCCGAGTGTCCAGAACATATGGCCGCAGATCTGATGATACGATTACAAAATCGATTATCGACCTGCGACCTAGGGTGTCCTGGTGCCATGTGCACTTATGGACATCCTTGTGTTCGAACACGGTGTTTGTTATGGACAAACTGTGGTTTGCACAGAAGTCCAACAACAAAACACCATTCGGGTTCAGATCGGGCAGGCTGTTCCTCCCAATCACGCCCCTCCAGGTCTCACTGTCATTGCCCACGTGAGCGTTGAAGTCTCCCAGCAAGACTATGGAGTCACCAGATGGAGCACTCTCCAGCACCCCACCCAGCAACTCCAAAAACGGTGGGTACCCTGAACTGTCATTCGGCGCATAAGCGCAAACAACAGTCAGGACCCGTTCCCCAGCCCGAAGGCGCAGGGAAACTACCCTCTCGTCCACCGGTGAAAACTCCGACGTACAGGCAGCAAGCCGGGGGGATACAAGAATACCCACCCCAGCTCGCCGCCTCTCACCGAGGGCAACTCCAGACTGGAACAGAGTCCAGCCCTTCTCCAGGAGACTGGTTCCAGAGCCCAGGCCATGCGTTGAGGTGAGCCCAACTATATCTAGCTGGTATCTCTCAACCTCACGCACTAGCTCAGGCTCCTTCCCCACCAGAGAGGTGACATTCCATGTCCCAATAGCCAGTTTCGATAGCCGGGGATCGGTCCGCCAGGGCCTCCGCCCTCGGCCACCGCCCGACACACACTGCACCCGACCCCTACGACACCTCCTGCGGGTGGTGGGCCTGCAGGAGGGCGGGCCCATGTAACCTCTTCGGGCTGCGCCCGGCCAAGCACCACGGGCTAATGCCTGGCCACCAGACGCTCTCCCTCGAGCTCCCTCCCCAGGCCTGGCTCCAGGGTGGGGCCCCGGTAACCCTATCCCGGGCAGGGTAAACTGTTCCCTTGTTTTTTCACTCATAAGGGTCTTCTGAACCGCTCTTTGTCTGGACCCTCACCCAGGACCAGTTTGCCATGGGAGACCCTACCAGGGGGACAAGCCCCCAGACAACATAGCTCCCGGGATCACTGGGACACACAAACCCCTCCACCACGATAAGGTGGCGATTCACGGAGGAATCGCCTCCGTGAATCGCCAATTGTTCTTATTTTCTTCAATTAATGATGAATAGTAAGATGTCCTAGCTTTACGGAGGGCTTTTTTATAGAGCAACAAACTCTTTTTCCAGGCTAAATGAGCATCTTCTAATTTAGTGAGACGCCATTCCCTCTCCAGCTTTCGGGTTATCTGCTTTAAGCTGTGCGTTTGTGAATTATACCACGGAGTCAGGCACTTCTGATTTGAAGCTTTCCTTTTCAGAGGAGCCACAGTATCCAAAGTTATACGCAGTGAGGATGTAAAACTATTGCCGAGATAATCGACCTCACTGGGAGCAGAGTTTAGGTAGCTGCTCTGCACTGTGTTGGCACATGGCACTGAAGAGCATAACAATGAAGGAATTAGATCCTTAAACTTAGTTACAGCACTTTCAGAAAGACTTCTACTGTAATTAAACTTACTCCCCACTGCTGTGTAATCCATTAAAGTAAATGTAAATGTTACTAAGAAATGATCAGACAGGAGGGGGCTTTCAGGGAATACTGTTAAGTCTTCAGTTTCTATGCCATATGTCAGGACAAGATCCAGAGTATGATTAAAGTGGTGGGTGGGCTCCTTTACATTTTGAGAGAAGCCAATTGAATCTAACAATAGATTAAATGCAGTGTTGAGGCTGTCATTCTCAGCATCTACATGGATGTTGAAATCACCCACTATAATTATTTTATCTGAACTGAGCACTAAATCAGATAAAAAGTCTGAGAAATCAGACAGAAACTCTGAGTAGGGACCAGGTGGACGATAGATAATAACAAATAAAACAGGTTTTTGATTTTCCCAATTAGGATGGACAAGACTAAAAGTCAGGCTTTCAAAAGAATGAAAATTTTGTCTGGGTCTTTGATTTGAATTGAAGATTGCAGCTAATCCTCCTCCTCGACCTGTGCTTCGAGCATTCTGACAGTTACTGTGACTCGGGGGTGTTGATTCATTTAAACTAACATATTCATCCTGCTGTAACCAGGTTTCTGTAAGGCAGAATAAATCAATATGTTGATCAATTATTAAATCATTTACTAATAGGGACTTGGAAGAGAGAGACCTAATGTTTAACAATCCACATTTAATTGTTTTATTTTTTGGTGCAGTTGATGAAGCTGTATTATTTATTGTTTTTGAATTTTTATGCTTAAATAGTTTTTTGCTGATTTTAGCTTTGGTTTTTGGTGGTCTGGGAGCAGGCACCGACTCTATGGGGATGGGGTTTTGGGGGGATGGCAGGAGGAGAGAAGCTGCAGAGAGGCGTGTAAGACTGCAACTCTGCTTCCTGGTCTCAACCCTGGGTAGTCAGGTTTTAGGAGGGTTAATAAATTTGGCCAAATTTCTAGAAATGAGAGCTGCTCCATCCAAAGTGGGATGGATGCCGTCTCTCCTAACAAGACCAGGTTTTCCCCAGAAACTTTGCCAATTATCTATGAAGCCCACGTCATTTTTTGGACACCACTCAGACAGCCAGCGATTCAAGAACATGCGGCTAAACATGTCGCTCCTGGTCTGATTGGGGAGGGGCCCAGAGAAAACTACAGAGTCCGACATCGTTTTTGCAAAGTTACACACCGAGTCAATATTAATTTTAGTGACCTCCGATTGGCGTAACCGGGTGTCATTACTGCCGACGTGAATAACGATCTTACCAAATCTACGATTAGCCTTAGCCAGCAGTTTCAAATTTCCATGAATGTCGCCTGCTCTGGCCCCTGGAAGACATTTGACTATGGTCGCCGGTGTCTCTAGCTTCACGTTTCTCAAAACAGAGTCGCCAATAACCAGAGTTTGTTCCTCGGCGGGTGTGTCGCCGAGTGGAGAAAAACGGTTAGAGACGTGAACAGGTTGGTGGTGTACCCGGGGCTTCTGCTTAGGACTACGCTTCCTCCTCACAGTCACCCAGCCGGCCTGTTTTCCCTGCTGCTCGGGATCTGCTGGGGGGGAGCTAACGGCGGCTAAGCTACCATGGTCCGCACCCGCTACAGGGGCCTGGCTAGATGTAGGATTTTCCAGGGTGCGGAGCCGAGTCTCCAGTTCAGAAAGCCTGGCCTCCAGAGCTACAAACAGACTACATTTATTACAAGTACCGTTACTGCTAAAGGAGGCCGAGGAGTAACTAAACATGTGACACCCAGAGCAGGAAAGTGTAGGAGAGACAGGAGAAGAAGCCATGCTGGTAGTGAGTCGGCTAAGGGCTAAGCTACTAGCTGAGCTAAGCTAGCGAATTTCTAAAAACAAATAAAGTGAGTAATGTGAATACAGGTGATTCAGCAAAGAGTATGCTATTTAATGTAGGTGAAGATTACACTAAAATATGTTATTATCCAGATAAATCGAGTTATACAGATATAACAGCTAACAGACAGCAAAACACTGTGCTCCGAAACAGGAACAGGAAGTGATACAATACCGCAGTGAGAGCCAACACCAAGTGACAGCCAATGTGTGAATGTGTGTGAATGTTAGTTAATTAAAAAGCACTTAGCTTAGTAAAAACATGGAAGTGCTTGTATGAATGGGAGTGCATGGGTAAATGTAAAAACGTGTTGTATAAGCGCTTTGAGTGCTCTGACTGAGTAGAAAAGCACTATATAAGAACTAGTCCATTTACCATTTAAAGCATAACACATCCACCCTGTTACCCTTATTTACAATATAAACTGAATTATATATTTTTGTCATTTTGATGCTAGGAAACCCACTGTGTTCTGGCAAACACTTATCAGCACACATAGCCTGTCGCATTTTAAAAGAGATTATGCCTTTTCTTTATTAACATGCTCTTAAAATACAGTAAAGTTAGGGACATTTTACACCCACACAGGCCTGGGAGCCTGAGGGTCCTGCACAGTCTCTTAGCTGTTCCTAGGGCTGCGCTCTTCTGGACAGAATCTGTAAGATTCCTGGAATCTGCTGGAGCCTCCCTCTCATTCCCAGAGTGTTGCAATTACCTTCACCTTCCACATCCTCTCTAGTTCTTCACTTAGCACTTGGTATTTTTCAAGCTTCTTGTGTTCCTTCTTCTTGATGTTGCCATCACTTGGTATTGCTGCATCTATTACTACGACCTTCTTCCTTTGTTTGTCCACCACTACGATGTCCGGTTTGTTAGCCATCACAAGTTTGTCCGTCTGTTTCTGGAAGTTCCACAGAATCTTAGCTCAGGTGTTCTCAACCACCCTTGGGGATGTATCAGACGTTCCTGTATATTATCATGGATCTTTGTTGTTTCATCTAGAACAGTGGTTCTGACACTCACTAGTCCTTGGCCTCCTTCCTTCTGCTTAGCGTGCAGTCTCAGGGTGCTGGATTTGGGGTGAAAACCTCCATGCATTATCTTGACATCAGTGGCTTCTATGTTTTCCTTTGGCCAGCTTATTATCCCAGCAGGGTATCTGACAACTGGCAGGGTGTAGGTGTTGATAGCCTGGATCTTGTTCTTCCTATTCAGCTGACTCCTTAGGACTTGCCTTACTTTCTGGAGGTACTTGGAAGTTGCAGCTTTCCTAGTGGCCTCTTCATGGTTCCCATTTTCCTGTGGGATTCCAAGGTACTTGTAACTGTCTTCAGTGTCTGCAATGTTGCCTTCTGGTGATTTCTGCAATGGGCTTGAAGTTGGAGTTCTTGATGAAGGCTCTTAGGGTCCTGTTGATCTTGTATAGTTCTAGGTATTCCAGGATAAACAAACAAAAAAAAACAAAACAAAAAAACAAACAAAAAAAATAAACATATATATATATATATATATATATATATATATATATATATATATATATATATATATATATATATATATATATATATATATGTTTATTTTTTGTTTATTTATTACAGAGATCCACAAAATTACTACCACACTTTTGACTTTTGATGTTGGTGCACTGACTTTGCTTTCTTATAACATAAAACTTTATAATTTAATAAAAATGTAGCACACACTACAGTTCTTTTGTTCATTTTAAATTGAACAATATTTCAGACTTTACATATTTGTGATACGCAATGATACTTTTAAGTCATAAAACTAACTGTCAGGCTTCTTACTCTAGTCATTCATATTGCACAAATACCCCCAGAAAGTAGAAATTGTACTTCAAAATACAAGTGTGGGAAGATGTAATCTAGAAATGCTGTCTAGTTTAACATAATCATCCTCTCTCCTTTGCTGACCACTGATGTAGACATCCTGTTCTGCTTCCCCTGGCTGCCACATGCTGGTGTTCCCTGCTGGGACAGCTTTCTCCATCTATCACCACAGCCTCTCCCTGTGTGATCTCATTAATCACACCCAGAAACACATCACTAGTTTGAGAATACCCCAGAGAGGCCTCTCCTGCCAAACAGTATTTGTAGATATTTTCTTTTCAGTTTAAAAAACAATTTTAAGCATGTTGTAAGAAATTGATATTTGAGTTTCTCACTATCTAGCTACAGCCAGCTGTTCAGTGACCTAAATCAACTGCTAGATATCTGGAACACCCACTTTCTCCATTTCAATCAATAAGTAGGTAAATGCAGTCACACAGCACAATATGATCACATGATTAGCATAAGCCTATCAGGCATGAGAAAGAGGCTGCATCTCATTAGCATAGTTTCAGCAGCCTGAAATCCTTCATGTTGTTTAATCTCCACTTCAGATAAATACAGCCGAAGTGTACAAAGGTACTGAACATCCAGGAATATGAATATCATTCTGCACATCTTTGAAGAGTAAAAACCACATGCCAAATTTCATGGCTCAACTTGTGGTTTTGGAGTCTGTAGACCAGAAAGGTAAAACCTTATGGACAGACACCCGGACAGACGGATGGATGAACAGACATCTGAATATTGTGTTGGACATCTTTGTAAAGAGCACATATACCAAATGACATCGCTCTACTCCGTGTGTTTTTTGAGGTAAAACCTCACAGGATGGGCAGATGGTATGATAACAATATCCTCCTGTTTTATTTTGCATGGGAGAATAATAAAAACAAGAAATGGGTACACAAATTTGAATGTAGAATTCATACAGGGTCCTCCATCTTCATTATTCAATCCACTTTGTGCAATGTTTCAATAACATGGGCAGTAAAGCAGCCTAAGAGCACGATGTTACCAGACCATGCTTGATAGTTGATAGGAGTGAAAACCAAATTTTTACTTCAGTTCAGTCTTTGTCTCATCTGACTATATATATATGTATATATATATATATATATATATATATATATATATATATATATATATATGGGCATGATACTGAAGCCCAAGTTGCTCTCCAATGCAACTGTATGAATGTTAGATAGAAAGCACTTAGGCATAGAAAGAAGTGAATGGGTGAATGAGGCATGCTGTGTAAAGTTCTTTGAGTTCTCAAAGTAGAGTAGAAAAGTGCTATATAAGAACCAGTCCATGTTCTTGTAAGTGAAATTACTCAGCAAGCGTGTCTGGGGTTTTTGTCTAAAGGGGCTAAAGGGGTTGTGAGTAGGGTGAATGAACCTGTTTTTAGTTACATTACTTTCTCTGTGGCTTTGTCAGAGCACTGAAACAAACCTGAGACCGTGCCCTTTCTCTCATCTTGCGCTCCCGGCGGTCCTGGACAGTGGACAGGTAGTTGACAGCGGCATACTCCAACACAGACAAGAAGACAAAGACAAAGCTGACCCAGAGGTAAATGTCCACAGCTTTAATGTAGGACACCCTGGGCATGGAGGCATTCACTCCAGTAATGATGGTGGACATGGTTAGCACTGTAGTGATGCCTGGACACAGGACATACAAAGTTCTGTAACAAACAGGTTTGAATCTCTCATGCATCACAGTGTAGACAGGCTGCAGCAAACTTCTTTTCTGTCTTGACTCAGGGAGCTAACCTCATCTTAACATAGCTAAAGCTGCAGGGGTGAAAGCATTATGTCGACTTGTACAATCCAACAGCCCTGCATGACCTTGTGGGTCTTCTAGTCTAGATTCAAACTGAGGTAAAACTGGTGGAAGTAAGTACTTTCTAAATATTATTACTGCTTACAGAAGTACTTTCAGTACTAGTGTGATGAGATACTCTGCTACATGCTGGACATTTATTCTATAATAAGCATAATAATATCACCACTTTAAACTAAATATAGCTTTTGATTCAATTTGTTAAGAAATGTGTCTACGCTAGGAAATAATGATTAGTGTATTGTGTTGAGATACCTGCAAGGCCAGGTAGGTATTTTAACACATCACAGATGTTTCTGTAAATTAATGTGAGAACTTAGTGTTTTAGTTTCATAATTAATTTCAAAACTGAACGCCACTTTTCATTTTATGAAGAAGAGATATATGAAATGCATCTTTTGTGCTGTCAGCAAGATCAGAGGAACCTATTTTCTATTTAGGCAGCAGGATAAATCCAAAGGTTTCTAAATGACCAGTGTTTGGGATTTAGTGGGATCTAATATCAGTTACAGGTGATTATTCATAGTTACAAGTGATTATACACAAACGTACTCCTAATTTAGTGTACAATCACCCATAACCATGAATGATGAAGCATGTTTCTATAGTGGTCCAGAACAGACAATGCTACCTCTGGCTCCAGTGAGAGCCTTTTACTATGAAGTCATTGTTTGTTTCTTCTGCATGCTTGGAATGTAAAAGGTTGAGGGAGGGCTGCTCAGCTGGTTACAGTTCTGCAACCTCAAATCCTACACAGTGCTCCCTTCATTTCAGCGTCTGGAACCTCAACGATAAGCCTGCCGTTCCATACTTTTCCGGTTTTGAAAAGACCAAAATCAGCATCTGGGCCCTGACCATTTCTGTTCCTACTGATGATATAAATCAGCTCATAATGTGTATAATTATTTTGTGAAAAATCCTCAGCTTCCTAAAAAAGCTGGACCATGCATTCATTGCTGGCTCGTGTCTGCAGCTGAGATTTGTTCTTTTTCCCTTTGAAGTTATAACATCAACATGAACAGCAGAAATTCTTGGCTACATAACCAAATTAAATTGTGCCTACAGCAGTCACTGTAGTGCAGTGTAGCAAGAGCAAATGACTGGGAAGGTAGACACACTTTCTATACATGAAGACAATATGACTACAACAGTCTTTTGTTATATGGGGCTTCAATGTTTCATTAAAGAGGTCTCTGAAACATTTATTAATGTTTCATATATCAAAGAATCACAGCCTCTGTGAGCCTAGCTTAGATGTCATATAAAGGTAATAAAAGGTTTTTATTTTCTTACCAGTGCATATTATAAGTGAGGGTCACTTTGTTTGAGGAGCTCGTGAGCTATGTATGGTAGGGAGCATGTACATACCTGTCATAGAAGGTTAGGCTGCAGCAGAAACCTCACAGTAACCCTGTCACATCTTTATGTTATTTCAGCTGCCCATCAAAAGCTATTCAGGTTACAGTTACATGATGAAAACATGCTCAAAATGCTGACTTTCAGCTTTAACCTGAGAGGCAAATAACCCCATTGCCAGATGCTTGAATGCTATTGAACGACAGACTCAAATAAGTAGGTAAAGTAAGTAAAAGGTCTGGAATTGTTTCTAAATGTTGTGTTAGCATTCAGAAGGTGTTTCTCTGAACACACAGCATGTTGCTAAAACAGGTGATGCAAGTTAAACTGGTAATTGTTGGTAATTTTATCTGAACAGCTAAAATAACAAAATTCTACAGGTATATTAAATTAAAACTGTTCTTCAAGGTAATAAGAGAGCAAACGTTTTAATTGTGTTACTTTTGTCTTTTCATGTTTATTTGTGATGTCCTGAAATTCTCAAAGGAAAAGAGACTAGAATTAGGTACCTGAAAATTTCCAGCAAAAATTGCCCAAGGACTGCCTCTAAGTTATTGAATGCATAAAGCAGAAGGGAAGAATTCAGAAAAAAGCTCAACGGGTCACGTAAAAACATTCCTAACAACTGAATTTAATAAGAGTGATGAACTGAGCCGTGAGTGGATCTCAGCACGGGGGGAAAATAGATGCCTGTATGACAGTACAGCAACAGCCCCAAAACAGAAAATAATTCAAAAGAAAAGTAAGCGTGGTATAGTGTGGGAGGTTTGTGTGATCACACATGTATGTGTGTATTCAAAATTGCTGGAGCCATGTCACAGCCAGCTTTCATCATTCCACAGAGACAGATTTTCCTTAGGCATGCAGAGACTCTTCAAAGAACATTTGACATGAGGTATATTTTTTTTTACCCAAGGAGACTCTGGCCGGAACAGCCCGGCGGTCAATCCAGAATGACACCCATGAAAGCATCACCATAAGGGTTGCAGGAAAGTATGTTTGCAGCAGGAAGAAGAAGATGTGGCGTCGCAATGTGAAGTTGATGTAGAGACGATTGTACCAGCCTGCAATCACAGCAAGAGACCTTTTCAGAGTGGTCAGAGCTTACTGTAACCAAGATTGTGCATTAGGTATCAGATGTGAAGGGTGTAAAAAGTGTAAATTTCTTCCCCTTATTCCCTCCAAGTACTGTAAACAAAATTTGTGACCTTTGTCCTCTAATATAATTAGTCATTGGTGAGAGGTAAAAATAACTAACAACTAACAGTTTTCTGCTTTGAGTAACAGATAAAAGAAAACAACTGGAGAATCCACAGGGCCGTCTGGATTATAACCCAGTAATGATCCATAAGGAGCCATGCAGTGCCTTATAAACTAATGAAATGATTGTAAAATCAATGCTAAACTAGAGGTAATCAGTGTAAAGACTTTCAGATATGTGTGATGTATGATGTCTGTCTGATCAGAAATCCTGGACTAGTTCTGCCCAGTTTTTTGGACACTGAGTTTTGTTTTGTAGGTGTGTTACAGGTTTGATTGGAGTTATGTTATAACCTTGTATAGGGTTTTGTTAAGCATATTTTGCTTTCAGTTGCTCAGTCTGTTCATTCCTCCCTCCTTTTTGCGTGTATGTTACATGAGGTCACTTCCTGTTTTATTTTGCCAATCCCCTGTTCTGTGTGTGTTGTGTTTAGTGTACGTCCCCTTGTCTCGTTAGTGTAATTCTGTTCACCCGTTCTCCCCAGATGTTTCTATTCTTCTCTCTTTACCTCATGTGTGTATATATTGTGTGTATGGCTTGTCCTTTGTTTCGTTGTTGTCTTTGGCTCCCTGCCTGCCGTGTGCGCTCACCTGTCTCTCTGTATCCTTCTTTAAGTTAGTATCCCAATTTTTGCTGCTGGCCCCACCCAGCTTTGTAAACCTGTTTTGATCAGCGAATAAAGCTGAAGTCTTGCCTCATCCTGTCTCAGAGTCCTGCATTTTGGGTCCATCTCTCACCTGCTACACAGCTAATCATGACAGTATTTTTCAGTAGACCAGAGAAAAGACAGCTGCATTCTGCTATTTATAGATATGTGCATGGGTTTCTTTGGGATTGCTTTTGACACCACAGAAGTAATCCTTGAAAGTAAATTCAAGTGACTGTTAAAATTTCTTGGCTCTTGGCTGAAAATGAATCTGAGCATATTTAGTTTCAGTTTTAAAAAACAAACAAAAAACTCAAGTCTTGCTCAATGGGGTGGTTGTTGTTCAGGAGGTAAAGGGTCATCTACTAATCAGAAGGTTAGTGGTTCAGTCCCTGGCTGCTCCAGTCTACATGCCAAAGTATCCTTGGGCAAGATACTGAACCCTGACTTGATCACAGTGTGTTCACTGGCGTGTGAATAGATAGAAAGCACTTAGATTAACAACTTCAAGTGGTTGAGTTTGTTGTGAGGTTGGGTTGCATTTGGCTTTTTTATTACCCTCAAAATTCACCTTGAAGTCCTCCCTCTGTCACCTTAATAGGGATTTCTATTTTTGTCATTTTCTCCTATAAACCATTTCATTTTCAACACAGTTCCTCTGTCAGTCTTTAATTTAACTTAGACTTAGTTTGAATGTTTGAGGATTTCATATTATTTGGAACCCTCCCCCTTAAAACCATGCCAGCATAGCAGCAGACATAAAAAAAGACAGCAGCATTTATCCTAAGGGTGGAATTTATACCACGACACAAAAAATTATCATCAAAAATGTATAATTCATTGTAAAGTGTTTATACCTGTGCTGCTGTAGAAGGCCAAGCGAGATGTGGTGTGGAACTTCTGAATAAGAAACTGTGATAAGGAGATACGATCGTCAATGCTGAGGGACTCATCACCGCTCTTCCAGTATAGCATCAAATCTTCATCTGTGTAAGCATCTGTAAAACATCACATACTTCAGTCATGAGCTTAGACCTGGCCAGTAAAACTTTTAAGCAGTTCTTTCCCTTAAGGAAAAGAAAAAAGGTATGAGTACTTTGAATATTCTTCCACAGTTGCAAAACTGTCAGGTCTTGGCTGGGCTAAAAAAATGTATTTCATATACATTTGGTAATTTTGCAATAGTACCCAAGAGCTACAAATGCTCAAATGTCTTATGTTGAAGTTTTAAAGCATAACATATTTCGCAGATGAGTTCAAGAACATCAGAGGTTGTAACGTATGGGGACACTTTGTGAAAAAGTCTCTGGTATGTGCTGGCTCTTTCTGAGGAGCATCTTCAGAGTTCGTGCAGCTGTCTGCTGTAAAGCCATCATTCAGAACCGGTCACGGCTGTACTTTGGGTCAGAATAAATCCACTAGCAATAAGCAGTCTAAAACACGATGTAATCAGTTAATAAATTGCTTTTTTTTTCTCATTTCAAATTGTTTCTGAACTGTTCGTGCTATGCTTGTGCCTCAATTCTCTAGCTTCTCTCCCCTTAGAGATCGAGGACAGCCACGTCCGGTAAGCGGCACGGATGTAGTGCCTTTTATATGGCAGGCTAGACCCTCCTATTTTGATTGACACCTCATTCGGCCAATCATGTAATTGGCTGCAACAAAATCAACCGAAAAGCTACGTGACACCCCCTGGTTAGTACCTGTTCTGGAAAACCCATTTCATAATATGATTGGCCGAATGAGGTGTCAATCAAAATGGGAGGGTCTAGCCTTTCATATAAAATGCACTACATCCCAGAGGACAGGACACGGCCAGTTAACGGGCAACAACAGGGGTTTTCCAGAGCCAATAATAACCAGAGGGCGAAGTTTTTTCAGGTGATTTTGGTTCGGCTAGGTTAAAACGTTCACCGCTACGTTTAATGTCGGTCTGCTTGTTACAAACTATCTCAATTAAAATAGAGATGAACTAATTGTGTTTCACGTTATTCTGCTCAATGTCAACAACACAGCACAGCTCAAAAACACTGCTTAGGACCAGAGATTTCATTTATGCTACATGAGAGTGCATTCAGCTCCAAAACACAGTGGATGCCAAGAGGATTGAGGTTTGCGAAAGTTTGATGGTCATTTCTGTCCAGAAGTTTTGTATTGGTGGACAGAGCCAGAATGCATGGAGGTGGTCATCAATTGTGTTAAGTGTGCATTGTGTGCAAACATGTCAGTTCCTTAACAACAAAAATATATTCCACATTGTCAACTGATTCTAATTTCTGCCTTATCCAGGCAGACTATATATATATATATATATATATATATATATATATATATATATATATATATATATATATACATATATGTGTGTGTGTGTGTGTGTGTGTGTGTGTGTGTGTGTGTGCTTGTCATAGTACCGGCAAGAATTTAAAACTACTTTCACCCCTGCTGTTGATCATAACATTTTAGCATGCCATAGGTATTAAAGGTTCTGCACTGCAGTGGTTTGAATCATATTTATCTAATAGACTCCGGTTTGTTCATGTAAATGGGGAGTCACACTAAGGTTAATTATGGAGTTGCACAGGGTTTTGTGCTAATATCATTTCTATTTACATTATACATGTTTCACTTAGGCAGCATTATCAGAAGGCATTCCAGCTGTCATAGGGTGAGAGGCAGGGTACACCCTGGACAGGTCACCAGTCTGTTGCAGGGCCAACACAGAGGAACAGATAACCATTCACACATACGGACCATTTAGAATCACCAATTCACCTAACCCCAGTAACTGCATGATTGTGGGAAGAAGCCAGAGTACCCAGAGAGAACCCACACAAACATGGGAAGAGCATGCAAACTCCACACAGAAAGGCCCTGACTGTATGTTGGATTCAAACCCAGGACGTTCTTGCTGTGAGGCAACAGTGCTAACCACTGCAGCACCATGCTGTCCTGAAAAAAGAGAATTTGTATTTATTTATTTTGGCCACTGAAATTAATGAAATGTTTACTTATTGGCTGCACTTAATGCCAATAATAAACAGTTTAGCTTTTCACATTATAACCACTTGTACTTGTTTTATAACCAATTGATTGATATGTGGATCCTACCAATTTACTGCATCTTATGTCCTGCAGATATTTACAGAAACCAATAGATGGTGTTTACCACAGGTTTAACTTGAATCTCATCCTTTTTGGGACTAGACACACAGCCATGGAGGGAGAGAGGTACAAACTGACAAGGAGAGAAAAGACTTGTGTGTTTAGTCATCGGTACAACCATGGCCAATCTATTCTGGATCTTGTGTATGCTCATAGTTTTCTGTAAATGAATGTACCTGCAGTTTCTGTTAATTGTTATCTAAATATTGTAGCTACCAAAGAATTTGGGGCCTGCTAGGATCTTTGCTCTGCAGCTGTATAAAACTGTATGGTAGCAAAAATAATTAATTTTGAGAATTTAAACAAATAAACATAGAATGTACCCTTGATGAACTGTATAAATGCCAAAACCCACATAATTATGCAGAACTATGAACTCAAGCTGGCCCTAGCATATTCATCTCCTCCATACTGTCAACAAACATTTTGTTCATTTAATAGAATTTGGGTTTTCAGTTTTCCCTTAGGATAATTTGTGTGTGTGTGTGTGTGTGTGTGTGTGTGTGTGTGTGTGTGTGTGTGTGTGTGTGTGTGTGTGTGTGTGTGTGTGTAAGTGTGTGTGTGCGTGCGTGTGTGTGTGTGTGAACTCCGCCATTGCCGGTCCCAAGCCCGGATGAGAAAGGAGGAGGGTTGGGCGTCGGGCTAGCAACCCGTCCCCGTAAAACCCTTACCGCTACGGAAACGACAAACGAAAGTAGAAGTTTTGAACAACACAGCGGGAATTCTACTTCAAGCGGGATGACGCGTTGGAAGACGTTCAACGCCCGATGGAAGCATTGTTCTCCGCCAAGACCGTTACAAGAATCGGGACGTGGAACGTTCGCACATTATATCAGAGCGGCCGGCTGGCGCAACTCATAAAGGAATTCAATAACTATCGCCGTCAACACCTTCACTTTAGAACTGCAAAATCGTTTTGCCCTCCTTGGAGAAATGGAGGACGTGGAGGACGTGGAGGACCTCTGGACTGGCCTCAGGGATGCCATCACGGAGTCCGCCCAAAACACCATCGGAAGACACCGAGGAAAGAGAAGCGAGCAGTGGATCCAACCTGCAGGACATTTACACCAAGCAGTGCAGGCTGAGGGCCATGAAGATCCTAAAACAGCCCAGCCACCCCGGACACTCTCTCTTCTCCCTGCTCCCATCAGGCCGGCGTTACCGCTGCCTGAGGGCTAAGACTGAAAGGTTGAAGAAGAGTTTTTACCCACAAGCCATCCGTCTGCTCAACTCTGAGCCCTAACTGGACCATTATTGCACAATGTAAATATTATAATTTATAAAAGTGTGTATAGTGTATAGTATATAGAGTATAGTGTATAGTGTGAATTACTTTTTTTTATTTTTATTCTTCTTATTTATATGTGTGTGTATATATGGTTGCAGGTACAAAATACATTTCACTGTGCATTGTACTGTGTATAACTGTGCATGTGACAAATAAACACTATCTTAATCTTAATCTTAATCTGATCATGGGAGCTGATCGACGAGAGAAAAATCGCCAAGCTCAAACGAGACCAGGCCAAAACCGAGCAAGCCAGAGAAGAAGAGAGCCAAAGATACACCGAGTTGGATCGGCTAGTGAAGTAAAGCTGCCGGAAGGACAAGAAAGAATGGCTGGAAAGGAAAGGCACCGAAGCAAAGGAAGCAGCCAATCGGAACGACTCCAAGACCTTGTACCGCATTGTGAACGAGCTCACTGGAGCGAGGTCCAATGCAAACGTCCCGGTCAAGGACAAGAACAGAAAACTCTTGATCGCCCAAGAAGAGCAAAACAGAAGGTGGGTCGAGCACTTCCAGGAGACCCTCAACCAGCCAGAGCCCACCACGACGTACATCTTCGAAGCGGTGGACGCCCATCGAGGAAGTGAAGGTCGCGTTCAAGATCCTTAAGAACAACAAGGCAGCCGGCCTGGATGAAATACCAGTGGAGCTTCTGAAACACAGCGGCCAAGCCATGGAGGAAGAGCTGACGATCCTGTTCAACAAGTGCTGGCAAAGAGGCGCGGTGCTGGAGGACTGGCGGAAAGGCGCCATAGTTAAGATACCAAAGAAGGGCAATATCTCCGAGTGCACCAACTGGAGGGGCATCACCCTGCTCTCCGTGCCTGGCAAGGCATTCTGCATTGTCCTTCTTTGACGATTGAAGAATGCCCTTGACCAACGGCTGCGAGAGGAACAAGAAGGGTTCCGAAGTGGCCGATCGTGCACGGAGCAGATCTTCGCCTTAAGAAACATCATTGAGCAGTGCGTCGAGTACCGGCAACAACTCGTCATCAACTTTGTCAACTTCAAGAAAGCATTCGACAGCATCCACCGCGACTCTCTTTGGCAGATCCTGTGCTTGTACGGTGTCCCGGTCAACTTCATCAAGATCTGTACTTGCGATCGAGCTGTTGCGTCAAGACCGGAAGCGGCCACACCAACTTCTTCGAGATCACCACGGGCATCAGGCAGGGCTGCATCCTGTCGCCGCTGCTCTTCCTCGTTGTCCTCGACTACGTCATGAGGCGAGCCAGTGCCCGCATTGAAGCCGGCATCCATTGGTCCGATCACAACCGCCTCGGTGACCTGGATTTCGCTGATGATATCGCCCTGATCGAGGAAAGCGAGACGAAGTTACAGCATGCAATGACCGAGCTGGGAGGAGAAGCTGGCAAAGTTGGCCTGACGATCAGCGCCGAGAAGTTGAAGGTTATGTTCGTCAGCTCCACGGACCCACGACGGGGGATTTATGTTGGGATGCAGCGGCTGGAAGAAGTGGAGAAGTTCACCTACCTCGGTAGTGTGATTTCCCATGATGGTGACGCGGAGGTGGACGTCAAGTGCCGCATCGGGAAGGCGGCCGCAGTACTTCGGAGGATGAACAAGATGTGGTCCTCTCCGACCATCTCCCTCAAGATCAGTTCCGCTTGTTGAATTCAATAGTCATCCTTAACCGCCATCTACGCCAGCAAGACCTGGAAGTCGTCGGCCAGCATCAACACCAAGCTGGATGTCTTCCAACAATGGTGCCTTCGCCGGATTCTGAAGATCCACTACACTGAACACATCACCAACGAAGAGGGGGGGGGGGGGGGGGGGCGCTGCTCGTTGCCTCTGGCTCTCTGGACTCTTGCCCTTTGACTGTGGGGGCTCCGTCTGTGGTCTCCCTCCTTCCTCCTCTGGGGAGTGCACGCGGTTGCCATCGGGATGTGTGGCCTCAGGTCTTCTGAGCTCCTGGGCTGTGGATGGCCTGGGTCCCCTGGGTCCTTCCCTATTTGCCTCTGGATCGCGGGGGGCATGGTTGCAGTTTCTTGCCCTCATTATTGAGTACATTGCATGACAGAGGCGCATACACACACATTACTAGAAACAATAAAATTGTGTGTGTGTGTGTGTGTGTATATGTATGTGCATGTGGGTGTGTGTATGGATGTGAGTGTGAGAATATCTACTTTTCTTTGATTTCTTTCTTTTTTTTTCTTTTCTTCCTTTTTCCTTTTGCCCCCCCCCCCCCCCCCGACCTCTTTTTCTTGCCCCTTCCTAACTAACTAAATAAAAAGATAAATAAATAAAAATACAAAAATTAACAAGCATAGCCTATAGAAACTTATAGAGCTGTTCTTGTTAAAGCAAATATGTTTGGTACATCAGTGCATTTGGATCATCATTCCGATTGTGAAAAATGCCAGACATGACATGCTAAAAAAAAAAAAAAGCTCCACAACATCAGTGCACGTCGAAGACTCCGACTGGCCGGCCATGTCCTTCGCATGGATGACTCAAGGATCCCGAAGATGGCGGTGCGCTGGCAGCCCCCGGGCGCCAAAAGACCCCGAGGACGCCACCGCAATACCTGGCGAAGGTCATTCCACCAAGACCTCAGAACATCGAATATTCCATTGGAAGAAGCTGAAACACGGGCACAAGACCGAGCCCAGTGGTGATCGTTTGCCGCCCAATATGCCACATAGGCATGGGAGGTTCTCAGACAGTCTCAGTGTGTGTGTGTGTGTGTGTGTGTGTGTGTGTGTGTGTGTGTGTGTGTGTGTGTGTGTGTGTGTGTGTGTGTGTGTGTGTGTGTTGGACATGTGTACCATCTCAGCTTGGGTGACTGATATCATCCTCACAGCAGGGATCGTAATGCTTCACACCATTTATTGATGGCAGCTTAATAACTATGTGACTTGATTTAGTGACTTTTAACATCTCTTCAATGACCATGGATTTAGCACTTCAAAAGCTGAGGTTGTCATTTACAAAAATAAATACAATTGAGGGAATCCTTTTTCTTAAATATAGTAGAAATGTCTCATCTGTGAATTGCCACCTTATTGTGGTGGAGGGGTTTGTGTGTCCAAGTGATTCCAGGAGCTATGTTGTCCGTGGGCTTGCCCCCCTGGTAGGGTCTCTCATGGCAAATTGATCCTGGGTGAGGGGCCAGGCAAAGAGTGATGCAACAACCCCTATGGAAGAGTCACCAAGGGAACTGTTTACCCTGCACAGAATAGGGTTTTAGGGGACCCACCCTGGAGTGAGGCCTGGGGAGGGAGCTTGAGGGAGAGCATCTGGTGGCCGGGCAATAGCCCATGGTGCCCGGCTGGGTGCAGCCCAAAGGTGAGACACGGGCTCACCCTTCTGCACGCCCACCACCCACAGGAAGCACCGTAGGGGTCGGGTGCAATGTGTGTCGTGTGAGGCCAAGACTGGCAATTGGGACATGGAATGTCACCTCTCTGGTGGGGATGTACTCCACCCAAATGGTGTTTTGTTAGTGGACTTCTGTGCAAAACACAATTTGTCCATAACAAACATCATGTTTGAGGATAAGGGTGTCCATAAGTGCACTTGGCATGATGAGCAATTTTGTAATCCTACCATCAGATCTGCGGCCAAATGTTCTGGACATTTGAGTGAAGAGAGGAGCTGAGCTGTCAACTGATGACCACCTGGTGGTGAGTTGGATCAGGTGGCAGGGAAGGATGCTGGACAGACCTGGTGCACCTAAACGTATTGTGAGGGTGCGCTGAGAATGCCTGGCAGAAGCCCTAGTCCACAAGATCTTTAACTCGCACTTCCGGCAGAACTTCAACAGCATTTCAAGGGAGGCTGAGACATTGAGTCCGAATGGACCATGTTCCGCACCTCCACTGTTGAGGCTGCTGCTCAGAGCTGTGGCTGCAAGGTGGTTGGTGCCTGTCGTGGTGGTAACCCCTGAACCAGATGGTGGTCTCCCGAGGTGAAGGGAGCCACCAAGTTGAAGAAGGAGTCCTATCGGACTTGTTAGCCTGTGGGATTTCCTAGACAGCTGATGGGTACAGGCATGCCAAGTGGAACGTGGCTCGGGCGGTGACCAAAGCAAAAACTCGGATGTGGGAGGAGTTCAGTGAGGCTATGGAAAAAGACTTTCAGATGGTCTCAAAGCAATTCTGCAAACTGTCAGGTGACTCAGGAGGGGTAAACGGTGCTCTATTCACATTGTTTATATTACGGGTGGGGCACTGCTGACTTCAACTGAGGCTGTGGAAGCAATACTTCGAGGACCTCCTTAATCTCACTGACACGCCTTCTGAAGTGGAAATAGAGTCTGGGAATGAGGGGGATGACTTGCACATCACTGGGGGTGAGGTCACTGAGGTGGTTAAACAGCTCCTGGTGGCAAGGCCCCTGGGGTGGATGAGATTCACCCTGAGTTCCTGAAGGTTCTGGATGTTGTAGAGCTGCCTTGGGCTGTTTTGTCTTGGTTGACATACCTCTGCAACATCACATGAAGGTCTGGGGCAGTGCCACTGGATTGGCAGACTGGCGTGACAGTCCCCATCATTAAGAAGGGAGATGGGAGGGTGTGGTCCAAATATCGGGGGATCACACTCCTCAGCCTCCTCTGTAAGGTCTATGCCAGGGTGCTGTAAACAAGGGTCTGTCCGTTAGTTGAACCTCGGATTCAAGAGGAACAATGCGGTTTTTCCTGGTCATGGAATGCTGGACAGCTATTCTTCCCCTTGAGGATATTCGAGTGTATGTGGGAGTCTGCCCATCCAGTCTACATGTGTTTTGTAAATTTGGAGAAGGCATTTGACTGCATCCCTCGGGGTATCCTGTGGGAGTTGCTGCTGGAGTATGGAGTGTCTGGCCAGTTGTTGCAGGCCATTCAGTCACTTTACAACTGCAGTGAGAACTTGGTCCGTATTGCTGGCAACAAGTTGGACTCTTTCCTGTGGGTGTTGGACTTCGCCAGGTTTTGTCACCGATTCTGGTCATAATTTTTATAGGCAGAATTTCTAGGCGTAACCTAGTGGTGGAACGCTGCCTTGGTGGCCTCAGAATCTCATCTCTGCTTTTTGCAGATGATGTAGTCCTGTTGGCTTCATCAGGTGGTGGCCTCCAGCTCACAGTGGAACAGTTTGCAGCCCAGTGTGAAGCAGCTGGGATGAGAATTAGTACTTCTAAATCTGAGTCTCAGCTGGAAAAGGATGGAGTGCCCACTCCGGCTCAGGGACCAGTTACTGCCCCACGTGGAGGAGTTCAAGCATCTCAGGGTCTTGTTACCCTGGGAGAAGGAAGTGGGAGACTGATAGGGGCTGCGTCTGCAGTGATGTGGACACTGCACTGGTCTGTCGTGTTAAAGAGGGAGCTGATTGTGAAAGCGAAGCTGTCGATTTCCCTGTCAATGTACGTTCCTACTCTCACCTACGGTCATGAACTTTGGGTAGTGACAGAAAAAAATGAGATCGTGCATACAAGCGACAGAAATAAACTTCAGTTGAAGGATGGCTGGCCTCTTCCTTAGAGATAGGATGAGGAGCACAGCCAATTGAGAGGGGCTCAAAGTAGAGTTGCTGCTCCTCCACATCAAAATGAGCCAGTTGAGGTGGTTTGGGCATCTGACTAGGATGCCTCCTGGCCGCCTCTTGGGTGAGGTGTTCCTGACACGCTGGAGTTGAGTCGACCCCTGCTGAATAGTTACTTATGGAAACATGGCTATAGAGACATGGCTGCACCTGGACCACAGTGCTCCCATATTATTTACTACGGGACCAAACTTCAGCTAATAACATCAAAGAAGTGTGGAGGGGATGAAGCTGATCACAGGCCTCAATCCAAAAGATCAGCAGCAGCAGGGGGCAGCCTGGACAGAGCCAATTTTTTTTTTAAACCTTTATTTTACCAGGTAAAATGTTTGAGAACCAGTTCTCATTTACAAACATGACCTAATCTGTTTTTCAACAGGTTCAGTACTGGACCCCCTGCTTCCCCTTCTCACACAGCACCAATCTTAACACCTCCTTAGTCATCAAAAAATTCACCGCTCCACCACCCCCTCCTCCATGCTGGGCTTGAGTGTGATGGCTGGCCATGTGAGGAGACAGCTGGAGCAACTGTCATCAGGCAGACAGTTCAGGACAATGAAGGCCAGAAGAAACAGATTGAGAAACAGCTTTCATGCCTGAGCCATCATTGAACTGAACTCTGTGCAGTCCAATGGAAGTGAGTGTGTGTGTGTGTGTGTGTGTGTGTGTGTGTGTGTGTGTGTGTGTGTGTGTGTGTGTGTGTGTGTGTGTGTGTGTGTGTGTGTGTGTGTGTGTGTGTATCATGTATATATCAGGGCTGGATTCTTCAAATTTTAATTTATTATTGTGTATTGTATTTTATTAATTCTTTTACCACTCATACTTTTATTATTTATTGTCTGAGGCAACTGGAAGGACTGCATTTTAAATTTTGTTGTGCAACTTGTGTGTACAATGACAATAACATTTCTATTCTATTCTATTCTATTCTATTCTATTCTATTCTATTCAACTACACCAAGACAAAGCTGCAGGACTTGATTGCATCAGTCCCAGGGTCATGTGCTGCATGGTCTTGTGCTGTCTGGCATCGTATCTCTTCAACCTGCAGGAGTCTGCTGCAGTAAAAGGTACCGTGCTATGAAAGACATGTTTGGTATATGGCTGGTACCAAAGAAAGCCACCCCTTCTGTCCTGTCCTTAATGATTTCAGTCCAGTTGCCTTCACATCACATGCAATGAAAGTGCTCGAGACACTAGTTCTGGCCTGTTTTAGATTAGATTAGATTAGATTAGATTAGATAAAACTTTGTTGATCTCTTTAGGAAGATTCCATCAGGTAAATTACTCGTTCACTTGTACACCACTACACTATTGTGCGGTCTGCAGTGATATGGCCTCCAGTCTGGCAGATCAGTTCAAAGGCCTCATTGAATTCTCTCAAATAGTCCATCATCAATTCACAGAATGACTCTACTGATGATATTAGACAGGAACAAGCCGTGAGTGCGGCGCAGCAGGTGTGGAAAGCAGCCAAAGCCACCGGAGATAAATTTAACAAGAAAGTGGAAGCATTGTTCCAAAACTGGAAACCGTACCCAGTAAAACGCAGAAAACAATGATGGATTTTATTCAGAAGGCATGTACATTAATTCTACAGGTTCCTGGCGTGTATATATGTGCATAATCTGGTGACTGGCAGATGGCGCTGTTGGTAAGTTGTGTGTAAGAAAACTCACTGTCAGCTGCCTCAAAAGTCGCAAGAAGTTGCTAAAGGATGAATTGAGGTCTGGGAGATGGAGGGATGTCCCCCTCAGTACTGAAGTGAGGTCTGGGCAATGCCATAGCGCACTAAGAGAAGCTGTAGGAGTGCTGTATATACACAAAACACGGTGACAGCTGAGTTTTCAGGTTTCCGGTGTTGTGCCAAAAAGGGATTTATGATTTTTTTTTTTTAACGTATTATATTTGCTTATATCAGTAAATATACTGTGGCACACAGGATTTATGAAGGGCTTATATATAAAATAAAATGACTTGTTTTGCAAATATATTTATGACTGCGTTATTGTAGCTACATTATAATCAATCCAGTCCTTTTTGGCTACTCTTTATAGAAATGTAATGTTATATTTGTTGCAATTTCTGCAGCCCTTTTGGCAGATCTCTGGAAAAAAAAAACACAATTTTAATGTCAATGAAAGTTTTTACCCTCATTAATAAAGAATTAATAGGAAACGGTGTATTTGATACCAAGATCTACAGAATTTTTTCAACACCAGGATGTGTTTTTAATACTTCCTATTACATTAAAACCCCAAATAACCAGGAAAAATTATATGTTAAAAATTATTTATATATATATATATATATATATATATATATATATATATATATATATATATATATATATATATATATATATATATATATATAGTTTTGCACTCTGTGCCGGTGGCATTTGTTGTTTATTTATTGTAGATTGCACTACTGTAGTATTCTTGCTGCTGTAACATAATTTCCCTTGCAGGATCAACATGGTGTTTAAAACCGGCAGAGTATCACCACTTGATATTTTGAACATTGAATGAAACTTTACTTACTTACTTACTTTACTTTATTTACTTACAACTCTCCAGCTCCAGTGAACAGGTCTGAGAATCCAGAGGAAATCGACTAAAGTCCATGTTACACGCTGCTGTCACTGTCACTCTGTGAACAAATAACAGAAAAACAGAGGGGCACAGTGATAGTAATTTGTGCTACTTAGACTCACTGGCCACTTCATTAGTTATACCTTGCCAGTACTGGATTGGACCCCTTCAGAAATATCCTAATTCTTTTTGGCATATATTCTACAAGGTACTGAAAACATTCCTCAGAGATTTTGGACCATATTGACATGGTAGCAACTGTCAGCTATATATCCATGATATGAATCTTCCATTCCAAAGATGCTCTATTAAATGAAGATCTGGTGACTGCGGAGGCCATTTCAGTACTGTCATGTTTGAGAAAACAATTTGACATTATTTGGGCTTTGTGACATGGTGCGATCAGAGGATAGGTATACTGTGATTATAAAGGGATGGACATGGTCAGCACCAGTATTCAGGCGGGCTGTGACATTTAAATGCTCAACTGTTAGCAAGAGAAAATATCCTCCACACATTACACGACTACCAGCAGCCTGAACTGTTGAATATAAAGCAGGATGGATCCATGCTTTCATGTTGTTAATGCCAAATTCTGACCCTGCTTTGTAATGTCAAAACAAAAATGAAGACCCATCAGGCCTCAGGTGTTTTTGCTTCTTGTATTTGGTTTTGTGTCTTTTATAACTGTCTGCCCTATCCCAACTATTCCCAGTTGTGTCTCATTCTCGACCGAGTCTTTTCTAATCTCTCCTGAGTGCACATACAGTGTCTTGCAAAAGTATTTATACCCCTTGAACTTTTCCATATTTTGTCACATTACAACCACAAACATAAATATATTTCACTGGAATTTCATGTGAAAGACCAACACAAAGTGGTTACAATTGTGAAGTGGAAAGAAAATTATACATGATACATGATTTTTTACAGATAAAAAACTGAAAAGTGCGGTGTGCAAAAGTATTGAGCCCCCCTGAGTCAATACTTTGTGGAACCACCTTTTGCTGCAGTTACAGCTGCAAGTCTTTTAGGGTTTGTCTCCACCAGCTTTGCACATCTAGTGACTGAAATTTTTGCCCATTCTTCTTTGCAAAACAGCTCAAGCTCAGTCAGATTAGATGGAGAGCGTTTGTGAACAGCAGATTGGGTTTAGGTCTGGACTTTGACTGGGCCGTTCTAACACATGAATATCTTTGGTTTTAAACCATTCCATTGTAGCCCTGCTTTATGTTTAGGGTCGTTGTCCTGCTGGAAGGTGAACCTCCGCCCCAGTCTCAAGTCTTTTGCAGACTCCAACAGGTTTTCCTCCAAGATTGTCCTGTATTTGGCTCCATCCATCTTCCCATCAACTCTGACCAACTTCCCTGTCCCTGCTGAAGAGAAGCAGCTCCAGAGCATGATGATGCTGCACCACCATATTTGACAGTGGGGATGGTGTGTTCAGAGTGATGTGCAGTGTTAATTCTCTGCCACACATAGCGTTTTGCATTTTGGCCAAAAAGTTCAATTTTGGTCTCATCTGACCAAAGCACCTTGTTCCACATGTTTGCTGTATCTCCAACATGGCTTCTGGCAAACTGCAAACGGGACTTTTTAAGGTTTTCTTTTAACAATGGCTTTCTTCTTGCCACTCTTCCATAAAGACCACATTTGTGCAGTGCACGACTAATAGTTGTCCTGTGGACAGATTCCCCCACCTGAGCTGTGGATCTCTGCATTTGGTCCAGAGTCACCATGGGCCTCTTGGCTGCATCTCTGATCAGTGCTCTCCTTGTTCGGCCTGTAAGTTTAGGTGGACGGCCTTGTCTTGGTAGGTTTACAGTTGTGCCATACCCTTTCCATTTCCAGATAATGGATTGAACAGTGCTCCGTGAGATGTTCAAAGCTTGGGAAATCTTTTTATAGTCTAAGCTTGCTTTAAACTTCTCCACAACCTTATTCCTGACCTGTTCTTTGGACTTCATGATGCTGTTTACTCCCCAATATTCTCTTAACCGACCTCTGAGGCCATCACGGAGCAGCTGTATTTGTACTGAGATTAGATTACACACAGGTGGACTCTTTTTAGTCATTAGCAGTCATCAGGCAACTTCTGAATGCAATTGTTGCACTCAGAGAAAAGAAAAAAATTCCAGAAAAAAGAGAAAAAATTCCAGTGAAATATATTTATGTTTGTGGTTGTAATGTGACAAAATATGGAAAATTTCAAGGGGTATGAATACTTTTGCAAGACACTGTATTGACTTATATTGTCTCCCTTGGTCTGTTTACCAAACTCTGTTTGTATCTTCCTTTACTTCCGGTTTGCTTCCTCATGTTACTCCACAAACGTTTGTTTTTCTTTCGTAGTGGATTCTGTTGGATTTTTCCTGTTTAAAATAACTGTACTGCATTTGGATCATTAATAATGTGACATTTGAGCAACAAACAATTCACCATCTGTTTTTAGTTTTCTCTTGTCATTTTCTTCAGTCAGAAATGACCTCAATAGCCAGATGTGAAAAATACAAAGGCTATCATTGGAGCTGATTCTGATCAATTGAGGTGTAATGTTGCTCTGGTCTGACCTTTAAATGCTGTTTCATATCTCTCCAATCATTATCTCCTGCTGCCAAAATCTTGGAAACAGCATAAAAAATTCTCGATCGTTAGTACATGTTTTGGCATTCTCTCGGGAAAGATACAGCAGAAAGTCTCTCAGCATGCACTGGAACCCCAATTTTTGTTCCTACATATTTTCTGAGTGTTTATTATAATTTTATGAATATGGCATTTTGATCTGAATCATTCCCTTTGTGTGATCTGTTTGCTTGTCTCAGTTAGTAATGGAGCAAATATAAAAAAAATTTTCTCATCCTCCTTTACATACAACTGATAAAATTAAACTGTGACAGAATGATAGTCTCTTCTCTCATGTCTGTTTGAAACCACATTAAAGAGTTATTGAAATAACAGATCATCTACAAAAAATGCCCTATCAAATTGTTTTATTCAAGCAATATTTAATGAACATTGAAAGATGATTTTCTCTTGTGTCATCATCTCTTCTAAAATCCTTTTCTTTCTCAGATATTTTCCCATAAACACTTGCTCTGCTCGCCAATCTGCTGTTCTTAAATATCTGAAAGAGAATGTGAGAAAGACTTTCATGTGTAGACAACCAAAAAATCTATCTACACTTTTATTTTTTTTGTCTTTCCCCCCTGAAATCCTGAAAATATACAAAATGAAAAACATTTTCTTTTCTTTTTTTTTAACCTTATCATTATAATCCCTGTTAATCTCTCAACTGCAAATATTCCTGAAGTAAATAAGCTTGGCTGCTCTGTACTGTGGTTAGGTGCTCATTAAAGTCAGCTGCTAGATTGAACTATGACTCATGAAATAGGAGAAATGTCTTGAAATAAATCGTGAGTTTCTATGTCATGAATTTGGAGATGTTGAGCTCAACTACAAACGCAACTTTAAACACTGCCTTAAGATTTCTCAGTTTTTTTCACCCTGTCCTATGCACCATGAAAAATCAAAGAATCGCTCTTCAAGATAAGGAAGAAGAAAGTAATTAAACCTGAATTTGAGAAAAGCAAATAAATAAGTAGGTCATTTAGAGCAGAAGTTAGCCACAATGATGTCTCTGGGTGCCAAGTCAGGAACATAATACACAGACAAAATTGTTCATTGATTTTTTAAATGGCGTATCAAACCCTGCAGGGAATTAGTGATGAGATTGTGATGCAGTTATAGCAGGCTTTATTTATTGCACTGTGATGTGTTTTAGTGTAATATAACTGGTAGAATAAATTTTTTTTAAAAATGAAGCAAATATTGGTGAAACCAGAGTGAATTCAGATGAGCCCCAGAGAAAACCCCAAATGATAATAATAATAATAAAAATAATAATGGGTTTCAATAAACCCTCCTTAATTTGTGTATCGTTTCTGCTGGAACATTACTACTCCTCTAAGCATGATTTGTTGTATGCTGTAACAGTCAAAACATTAAAATGTCTATTTACGGGGGCAGCGTATCTCAGTTTGAAGAATGTCTTCTTCAGGTCATTACTGTTTTGAGTGGGGCTGTATAGTCCTGCTTCATGAGGTTGCCACAATGGGGGTGGGGGTGGGGGTGGGTGTATCGTAGCCACTGGGTGTGTGTTGGTCTGTAGCAAGGCTTGAGTGGCTGCTATGTGTCAAAATAACATCAAAGTAGGTTTTTAAAAGTTTTTCCAGCAGAAAACTGCATCACTGCATCGTAACAAATCCATCAAACCCAGTGTCACCCCTCACCTGTTATAATGATGGGGGGGTGAAATGCGTCTGAGCTCTTATATAAGAAAAAAAAAAAATCCCAGCTCGCCCCTCCAAGCTTGGGTCCTCTACCAGAGGTCTGGGAGCTTGAGGGTCCCCAGAGCTGTTCCCAGTATTGCGCTCTTCTGGACAGAGATCTCGGATGTTGTTCCAGGAATCTGCTGGAGCCACTCTCCCAGTTTGAGGGTCACTGCCCCGAGTGTTACGATTACCACAGGGACCACTGTTACCTTCATCTTCCACATCCTTTCCAGCTCCTCTCAGAGCTCTTGGTATTTGTCGAGCTTCTCGTGTTTTTTTCTTCTTGATGTATTGGTATGTATTGATATTGCAACATCTATCACCACAACTTTCTTCCGTTGTTTGTCCACCACTACGATGTCCGGTTGGTTAGCCACCACAAGTTTGTCTGTATCTGGAAGTCCCACAGGACCTTAGCTTTGTTGTTCTCAACCACCCTTGGGGGCGTGTCCCATTTTGACCTCGGAACTTCGAGGTCATACTCGGCACAGATGTTCCTGTATACTATGCCGGCCACTTGGTTATGGCATTCCATGTATGCCCTGCCTGCTAGCATCTTGCACCCTGCTGTTATGTGCTGGATTGTCTCAGGAGCATCTCTGCACAGCCTGCACCTGGGGTCCTGCATGGTGTGGTAGACCCTAGCCTCTATTGATCTTGTACATAGAGCTTGCTCTTGTGCTGCCATGATTAGTGCCTCTGTGCTGTCTGTCAGTCCAGCCTTGTCCAGCCATTGGTAGGATTTCTCTATGTCAGCCACTTCTTCTATCTTCCTGATGTATTCCAGGATCTTTGTTGTTTAATCTAGGACAGTGGTTCTGACACTCACTAGTCCTCGGCCACCTCCCTTCCGTTTAGCGTACAGTCTCAGGGTCTTAATATCAGTGGTTTCCATTTCCTCCTTTGGCCATCTTATTATCCCAGCAGGGTATCTGACAACTGGCAGGGCATAGGTTTGATAGCCCGGATCTTGTTCTTCCCATTCAGCTGACTCCTTAGGACTTGCCTTACTCTCTGCAGGTACTTGGAGGTTGTAGCTTTCCTAGCGGCTTCTTCATGGTTCCTATTTGCCTGTGGGATTCCAAGGTACTTGTAGCTGTCCTCAGTGTCTGCAATGTTGCCTTCTGGTAGTGTAATCCCCTCAGTTCTGACTACTTTTCCTCTCTTAGTTGCCATCCGACTACCCTTCTCCAGTCTGAATGACATGCCGATATCATTGCTGTAGATCCTGGTGGTATGGATCAGTTAATCGATATCTCGTTCACTCTTAGCATAAAGCTTGATGTCATCCATGTACAGGAGGCGGCTGATGTTTGCTCCATTCCATAGTCTTTGAATATGTATCCATAGCCAGTCTTGTTGATGATCTGGCTGAGGGGATTCAGGCCTATGCAGAACAACAGTGGGGACAAGGCATCTTCTTGGTAAATCCCACACTTAATGTTGACTTGTGCAATGGGCTTGGAGTTAGCCTCTAGTGTTGTTCTCCACATACCCATTGAGTTCTTGATGAAGGCTCTTAGGGTCCTGTTGATCTTATACAGTTCTAGGCATTCCAGGATCCATGCATGCGGCATCGAGTCATACGCTTTCTTGTAATCAATCCAGGCGGTGCACAGGTTTGTCAGTTGGGTCTTACAGTCTCGAGTGACTGCTCTGTCTACTAGTAGTTGGTTTTTGCTCCCCTGGTCTCTCTGCCTATCCCTTTCTGGGCCTCGCTCATGTATTGTGCCACATGCCTACTCATCTTAGCTGCTATGATACCTGACAGGAGTTTCCATGTTGTACTGAGGCAGGTTATGGGCCAGTAGCTGGATGGGACTGGTCCCTTCTCGGGGTCCTTGGGGATCAGGACCGTCCAGCCTTCAGTCAGCCATATATATATATATATATATATATATATTAGGGGTGGGACTTAATCTAATTATTAGGAGCTTTGTAATTAATTAATCGAAATTAATCGCATTTTAATCACATTTCAATATTTAACATTAGAAATATTAATTTAAGTTTGGTTGATGAATGAATCAATATACATAAGCTTAAACTTCAAAATTTTGTTTATTTTCCCACCAGTCTGCTACACAGACCAATGAAGGGTGGAAGTGCTCCTGTGAAGCAAACTCCTGAAATTAAAATTAAGCATCATTGGGGTGGCTGTAGCTCAGTAGGTAGAGCAGGTCACCTACTGATCAGAAGGTCAGCGGTTCGATTCCTGGCTACTCCAGGCTACATGCCAATGTATCCTTGGGCAAGATACTTAATCCCAAGTTGCTCTCCGACCGTCCCGTCGGAGTATGAATGTGTGTGAATGATAGTTAACTAAAAAGCACTTAGCTTAGCAAACATGGAAGTGCTTGTATGAATGGGAGTGCATGGGTGAATGTAAACATGTTGTAATAGCGCTTTGAGTGCTCATACTGAGTAGAAAAGCGCTATATAAGAGCTAGTCCATTTACCATCATACCTGGATAGTTTTATTCAACATTAATGTCTCACTTAATATAGTTGGAAATTAATCATTCGCTCAGCTGTATTCCTTGATGTTGAAATGTGTCATGCTTGTTTTAACAGCTTATTTTGCACTGGATTATAAGGTGCACTGCCAATTTTTGAGAAAATTTAAGGATTTTAAGTGTGCCTTATAGTCCGAAAAATACGGTAGTATTTGCTTGTCTAAGATTTTTATTAAACTGAGGCTTTATTCCTCCACCAAGGAGATTATTGCTGTTTGACTGTAAGCAAGCATTTCAATAAACGTGAAAAGGATTTATTTTAACAGTTCTATTTAACCATATAATTGGAGGTTCACTAAAATATTTATCAGTCAGTAAGTCAGGTACAGAAATACTACAGACCTCAAGCTGTAGAGCACATGCCCATCAGGAAAAACACGGAGCATGATGTTGTCGGTGGTGGTATCATGGATGAAGGATCTTTTAGAATGGACAAAGAAGACATCAGGGACCCAGATCTTCTTCACCAGACGGCCATCAAATGTCATGCTCTTGTTGGTGCTGCTGGTGAAGGACAGACGCTCATCCTTCCAGTAGTGTCTCAGATACAAGGTCATGGTGAAGTCCTGGTGGAGTTAAGACATGCAATTTAAAGACTGTAAAGATGATGAGATAATGTAATGACCCAGTGAAACAAAAACATTCACCAAGGTATAATGTTTTAATGAATACAGGTAGATAGCTTCACAATCACGCCGAGCTGATCTTTGACAGATATTCTCATTCAATAATCAAATTGAGAAAACTATAGGCATTCCAATTCTTATGCTTCTTTTGCATTAAACACATCATTGGACAGCAGCAACCACAGGAAACAAATAAATATGTCTCCACATTGTCTGCTAAGATGTTAATCTTTGGCATGCCAATGCATAGAGAAACAGCAGGACAATAACAGTAACAAAGTGATTGACTCAATTTCTCCACTTTGTTGTTATATAGAAATACTATTCCCAAGCCTTCAAGGACCGCAACTATAAGCTACTTGTCATACCAAAGCTAAAGTATAAATTGTAAGGGAGTGAAAGACTACTGGTTTTAGAAAAGCACTAATGGAAATGTTTATCCTGCTGGATGTTCAGTGATGCTTTGTTATACCCCTACCCACCTTGCAGTGGCAGTGCAAGTCTCTAGGTGTTGCCAACCAAGGCTTGTCTGTGTAGATTCTCAGTCATCCAGGTCATAGTAGTCTCTGGAGCTTGAAAAAGGCGACTGGACTTCTTTTTGTTTCTTGAAGACGTTTCACCTCTCATCCGAAAGGCTTCTTCAGTTCTCAACCAAATGGTGGAGAGACACAGGTATTAAACCCCTGTGGGCGTAGTCCCCTGGAGGTGGTTATGACCCTCTATTGATCATGTGTGTGAACACATGTGCCCAGGTGTGAAGGGGGCGTGGGTCATATTTAATCAGTGGTTTCAGTTGAAACCAATTTAGGACTCCGCTCCATTGTTTCCTGTGGCCTATTGAGGTCACTGGAACAAAGGTGTGAATGGGGGTTGAGACGTCTGGGAAGGGAGCTCAGGACAGCACTGTAAGCGGGGGAAAGTTGGTGACGTAATCCACCTCCTCTGTTCAATGATGGTTGTTCACAGTGGACATAGATGGCTTCTTTCACTCCTCTTTCAAACCATCTGTTTTCCCTGTCCAAAATGTGAACATTGGCATCCTCAAAAGAGTGCCCTTTTTCCTTCAGATGCAGATGTACTGCTGAATCTTGTCCTGTCGAGGTGGCTCTTCTATGTTGTGCCATTCGTTTGTGAAGAGGCTGTTTGGTTTCACCAATGTAGAGGTCCGAGCACTCTTCACTGCACTGAACAGCATACACTACATCGCTGATCTTGTGTTTGGCGGGTTTGTCCTTGGGATGAACCAGTTTTTGTCTTAGGGTGTGACTTGGTTTGAAGTATACTGAGATGTCATGCTTGGAGAAAATTCTTCTGAGTTTCTCTGACAAGCCTGACACATATGGGATGACAATGTTGTTCCTCTTGTCCTTCCTATTCTCTGTAGTTTGTGTTTGGCCTTCATTCCTGTGCATCTTAGCTGATTTGATGAAGGCCCAGTTGGGGTAACCGCATGTTTTGAGGGCTTTCTTAATGTGTGTGTGTTCCTTATGCTTCCCTTCTGCCTTAGAGGGAACACTTTCCGCACGGTGTTGTAGGGTCCTGATCACCCTATTCATCGGATTACCACAACAAAATTACTACACTCCTCAGTGACAACAATACTTATGAGGTCTTGAGACGTGATCCCACAAGCAACTACAAGAAAAAAGTTGTTTGCTGCCTGCAACAACTTGAAAAGGAAAAAGCCATTGACCGCCCCACTTACTACCGCCTGTACCCTGGAGAAGCCACTCCATGCATTTATGGACTCCCAAAGATCCACAAAGAAGGAGTCCCACTTCGACCCATTATCAGCAGGATAAACTCGGTCACCTACAACATTTCCAAACACCTCGCCACCATCTTATCACCGCTTGTTGGCATCACACCCCACCACATTGAAAACTCTACAGATTTTACTAACAAGGTCCAGAATCTTGTACTGGATTCAGATGAAACCATGGTGTCCTTTGATGTGGTTTCACTTTTCACTTGCATACCCACAACTGAGGCAGTGGAGACCGTCAGAAGACGACTACAGGAAGACGACTCCTTACAGAACAGAACCAGCTTCACCCCAGATCAGATTTGTGCACTTTTAGACCTCTGCCTTACCACAACATATTTTAAATACAATGATGGATTCTACAGACAGAAGCATGGATGTGCCATGGGCTCCCCAGTGTCTCCCATTGTAGCCAACCTTTACATGGAGGAAGTGGAAAGTAAAGCTCTTGGTTCTTTCAAAGGGATGGCACCTAGCCACTGGTACAGATATGTAGATGACACCTGGGTCAAAATCAAAACCCAAGAAGTAGAAGCCTTCACTCGTCACATTAACTCAGTGGATAAATACATACGTTTTACCAGGGAGGACACCAGAGATAACAAGTTACCATTCTTGGACTGTGCGGTGCTTATCGAGGAAGATGGAAGCCTCAACATTGAAGTTTACCGGAAGCCCACACACACAGACCAGTATCTCCTCTTTGACTCCCACCACCCTCTGGAACACAAACTTGGGGTGATCAGGACCCTACAACACCGTGCGGAAAGTGTTCCCTCTAAGGCAGAAGGGAAGCATAAGGAACACACACACATTAAGAAAGCCCTCAAAACATGCGGTTACCCCAACTGGGCCTTCATCAAATCAGCTAAGATGCACAGGAATGAAGGCCAAACACAAACTACAGAGAATAGGAAGGACAAGAGGAACAACATTGTCATCCCATATGTGTCAGGCTTGTCAGAGAAACTCAGAAGAATTTTCTCCAAGCATGACATCCCAGTATACTTCAAACCAAGTCACACCCTAAGACAAAAACTGGTTCATCCCAAGGACAAACCCGCCAAACACAAGATCAGCGATGTAGTGTATGCTGTTCAGTGCAGTGAAGAGTGCTCGGACCTCTACATTGGTGAAACCAAACAGCCTCTTCACAAACGAATGGCACAACATAGAAGAGCCACCTCGACAGGACAAGATTCAGCAGTACATCTGCATCTGAAGGAAAAAAAGAGTAGGATGCCAATGTGAACATTGGCATCCTACTCTTTTGAGGATGCCAATGTTCACATTTTGGACAGGGAAAACAGATGGTTTGAAAGAGGAGTGAAAGAAGCCATCTATGTCCACTGTGAACAACCATCATTGAACAGAGGAGGTGGATTACGTCACCAACTTTCCCCCGCTTACAGTGCTGTCCTGAGCTCCCTTCCCAGACGTCTCAACCCCCATTCACACCTTTGTTCCAGTGACCTCAATAGGCCACAGGAAACAATGGAGCGGAGTCCTAAATTGGTTTCAACTGAAACCACTGATTAAATATGACCCACGCCCCCTTCACACCTGGGCACATGTGTTCACACACATGATCAATAGAGGGTCATAACCACCTCCAGGGGACTACGCCCACAGGGGTTTAATACCTGTGTCTCTCCACCATTTGGTTGAGAACTGAAGAAGCCTTTCGGATGAGAGGTGAAACGTCTTCAAGAAACAAAAAGAAGTCCAGTCGCCTTTTTCAAGCTCCAGAGCCAACCAAGGCTTGATTTCCAATTGTCTACAACTGACAAGGTATGGATAAAGGCATACTGTAGGCTGGCTTGAAAACACCACTTCTTCCCTTCATGCTCTGGGAAATATTATTTTTAGCTGAGATAGCCAAGCAATTTGAATAAATCTCAAGAGACACAATATTTTTTTCTTTATATGTGGATACAGTGTCAGTGAAATGTTTGGACACACCTTCTCATTCACTGTTTCTTTTTTTCTTTTTTCTCTACATTATAAATTAAAACTGAGGACATCAAGACTATCAAGGAACACATATGAAATCGATCATGTAGTAAACTTGAAAGTGTCAAACAAACCAAAATATGTTTTAGATTGTATATTCTTCAAAGTAGGCATGTTTTGTTTTGATTACAGCTTTGCACACTCTTGGCATTCTCTCAGTCAGCTTCATGAGGTCATCACCTAAAATGATTTTCCAACAGTCTTGGAGTTCACAGCATTGCTGAGCTTGTTGGCTGCTTTACCTCGACTCAGCAGTCCAACACATCCCAACCCATCATAGTTTGGTTTAAATCAGGTGATTGTGGAGGCCAGGTCATCTGACACAACACTCCATCACCCTCTTTCTTGGGCAAATAGCCCTTAGATAGTCTGGAGGTGTGTTTGGGGTCATTGCCCTGTTGAAAAACAAATGACAGCCCCACTAAGCGCAAAATAGATGACAGAATGTTGTGGTAGCCATGCTGGTTAAGTGCGCCTTGGATTTTGAATAAATCGCCAAAAGTGTCACCAACAAAGCACCCCTATACCATCACACTTGCTCCACCATACTTCATGGTGGGAACTACACATGTAGGAACCATCTGCTCACCTTTTCTGTGTCTTACAAAGACATGGCATTTGGAACTAAAAATCCCAAATTTGGACTCATTAGCCCAAATGACAGATTTCCATTGGTCTAATGTCCATTCCTTGTGTTCCTTGGCCCAAGCCATTCTCTTCCTCTTGTTGTTCTTCCTTAGAAGTGGCTTGTTTGCAGTAATTCGACCATGAAGTCCAGATTCATACAGTCTTCTCTGAACAGTTGATGTTGAGATATGTGTGCTACTTGAACTCTGTGAAGCATTTAGGTGGACTCTTATCTGGGGTGCTGTTGACTTGCGGTTTCTGAGGCTGGTAACTCGGATGAACTTATGGTGTGCAACAGAAGCCCCTTTTCCACCGCAGGGGTGCCGGTGCCCGTGCTGTTCCCAAAAGACCGGCGAAAAGCTTAGGAACGGGTCCGTGTTTCCATTGCACTTGTGAACCGCTCCTTTACGTATGAGTGTGGGCGGGTCCTCGTCTGGACACAGAAACCAAAGAGTACAAATGTGGGAGAACACGCTCCCCTTTCTTGTGCTGTGAACACATTTTACGGTCCAAACAAAACTACTGCAGCATCTGTGTGCAGCACAGAGGTAAACACAGACAGAAAATACAAGCAAGATGACAAGTACGCACTTTGCATCCTTTTATCTGTGACATGAACTGATACAAAGCAGCAAGTTCAGCCTTAAGACCAAACCTATTTCACAGCCGTGAAAATCGCTTCACTTTTCTCATGTAATACACATGTAATATGGTAGAAAACGTTATGTTGAGATGGCAAAGTCACGCCCTTCTGCCACTTTCGTCACGTGTTCTTGGTTCCAGACTAGCTAGCTTGCAGGGCCCCAGTTGAACCCGTTTTTTGGCTGAGTACCAAGTGCGTTTGTGGTGGAAAAACCACTGAATGGTTCAAATACTGGCACCAGCACCACAACCCGTTGGTAGAAAAGTGGCTAGAGGGAAGGTCTTCCTTTCCTGGGGCGGTCCTGTTGAGAGCAGTTTCATCATAACGTTTGATGGTCTTTGAGATTGCACTTAAGGATACTTTCAACGTTCTTGAAATTTTTTGGATTGACTGACTTTCATTTCTTAAAGTAATGATGGACTGTTGTTTTTCTTTACTTAAATGAGTAGTTCTTGCTATAACATGGATTAGAACTCCAATAGGCCTATTTACTGTATATCAGCTCTACCTCTTCCCAAGACAATTGATGGTCTGAAACACATTAAGAGGGCAAGGAATTAAAGAAATTAACCCTTGATAAAGCACAGCTGTTAACTGAAAGCCATTCCAGGTGTCTACCTCATAAAGCTGACTGAGAAAATGCCAAGATATGCAAAGCTGTCATCTAAGCAAGAGGTGCCTACTTTAAACAATCTAAAGTACCAATAGCACCAATCAAATTTTGGACACACTCACTTGACTGGCAACACAAACGTCTTTGGAACAGTAGGTCAGGGGTTTGAATCCTGGACAGTGTATACATCCAGTAAGGGTCCCCAAGTTAGGCCCACATGCTTCCCAAACCTACCAGAATATGAGTGAGGCCTCTTTTCCACCAGTGGGGTTTCAGTGCCAGTGCCAGTATTTGAACCATTCAGCGTTTTTTTCCACCGCAAACACACTCGGTGCTCGGCCGAAAAAAGGGTTCAACTTGGGCCCTGCAAGCTAGCTGGTCTCGAACCAAGAACGCGTGATGCATGCGGCAGAAGGGTGTGACTCTTCCATCTCGACATCAAGTTTTCTACTACAATTTACTGCATGGTGAGTATTACAGGAGAAAAGTGATGCAATTTTCGTGGCTGTGAACTAGGTTGGGTCGTAAGGCTGAACTTGCTGCTTTGTATCAGATCAAAGGACACAAAGATTTTCAGAATAGACTAGACTTGTCATCTTGCTCTTAATCGCTGTGTGTGTTTACCTCTGTAATGCACACAGATGCTGCAGTAGTTCGGCTTCCGTGTTCAGACGAGGACCCGCCCACACTCATACATAAAGCATCAGTTCATAAAGCGCGGTGGAAACACAGGCTCGTTCCTAAGCGTTTTGCCGGTTCATTGAAACTGACACCAGCACTGACACGAGCACCGGCACCTCGGTGGTGGAAACGTAATATGAAAGATACAGAGATCCAAGCCTTGAAGGGGCCCTAAGCAAAATTTGATTTGGTACGCTCTGCGGAAAAGAAGACTAGAGGTTAAGATCAAGGCACAAGTTAGCCAGCTATCAGAGCTCCAAAAGGTGTGATGTAGAAAGGGTTGCCTAAGAAGTACAAACAATCTATCTATACCTGAGGTATTAGAAACTATCAAGCAAAGACTCACAGCCTTGGCTAACAGCTTGAAGAGGTATACCAGAGACATCAAAGTCAGGACAGTAAACTGGATATTCTTCACTGAACTGTCAAAGGTGCACTCTCAGTAGCAGGGGAACAATATGAAAACAGCCCCCCATCAAGGCTGGAGACAACGCGACACTGGAAGAGTATATGGGAGAAAGATGCAACACACAACAACAATGCTCAGTGGCTCATGGATCTCAGAACTCAGAACGACAGATAAAAGTACCCTGGAATCCCATAGGTAAATGGGAACCATGAAGTGTCCATTAGGAAATGTACAACCACTAAATACCTGCAGAGAGTAAAGCAAGTCCTGTGAAGTCAGCTCAATGGGAAGAGCAAGATCAGGGCTATCAACACTCACACCCTGCCAGTCATCAGATACCCTGCTGGGATAATAGGCCGGCCAAAGGAGGAGATAGAAACCACTGACATCAAATCAAGAAAGCTCCTTACAAGGCATGGAGGGTTTCAGCCCAAATCCAGCACTCTGATTCTATGTTTCCACTGCCAGGGTGCCGGTGGTCATGCCAGTGCTGTTGTCAGTTTCAATGAACTGGTGAAATGCTATGAACGAGCCTATGTTTCCACTGTGCTTTGTGAACTGATCCTTTACATATGAGTGTGGGCGGGTCCTCGTCTGGACACAGAAGCCGTAGGGCACAAACGTGGGAGAACACGCTCCCCTTTCTTGTGCTGCGAACACATTTTACGGTCCAAACAAAACTACTGCAGCATCTGTGTGCAGCACAGAGTTAAACACAGACAGCGATTACGAGCAAGATGATAAGTACACACTTTGCATCCTTTTATCTGTAATATGAACTGATACAAAGCAGCAAGTTCAGCCTCAGGGCCCAACCTAATTCACAGCTGTGAAAACCCCATCCCTTTTCTCATGTAATACACACCATGCAGTGAAACAGCGGTAGAAAATTTTACATTGAGATGGCAGAGTCACGCCCTCCTGCCGCTTTCGTCATGCGTTCTTGGTTCGAGATCAGCTAGCTTGCGGGGGCCCGAGTTTGAACCTGTTTTTCGGCCGAGCACCAAGTGCGTTCTTGGTGGAATAACCACTGAACAGTTCAAATACTGGCAGTGGAACTTGTCGGTGGAAAAAGGGCCAGAGTATTGGAAGGAAGGGGGCTTAGGACAAGTGAGTGTCAGAACCAGGAAGATGGCTACAGTTAATTACATGCTTAGTGAATATTTCAGGCAAAAGAAACCCAAGGAAGAAGAGGAGAAAGAACAGGAACCATGATGGAAAGACAAGCCCCTGCACAGCATGTACCACTGAACAAAGCTGGACTGAAAGACAGCACAGAGGCACTAATCATGGCAGCACAGGAACAAGCTCTAAGCACCAGATCAATGAGGCTGAGGTGACGAAAGGCAAAACCACAGGTGCAGGCTGTGCAATGATGCCCCTGAGACAATCCAGCACATAATTGCAGTGTGCAAGATGCTAGCAGGCATGGAATACATAGAATGCCATAACCAAGTGGCTGACATCTGTGCCAAGTATGGCCTGGAAGTCCAGAGGTCAAAATGGTATACAAAATGTGAAAGTGACTGAGCTAAGATCCTGTGGGACTTCCAGATACAGACGGACAAACTGGTGATAGCTAACAAGCAGGACATAGTAGTGGTGGACAAGCAGAGGATGAAGGCCATAGTGATAGAACACATGACGCTCAAGAAATACCAAGGGCTGAGAGAAGAGCTTGGGAGGATGTGGAAGTTGAAGGGAACAATGGGAGAGTGGCTCCAGCTCATTCTAGGAATGAGATCTCTGTCCAGAAGAGTGCTGTCCTAGGAACAGCTAAAATTTCTAACATTCACGTTCTAATGAATACATCGGAGAGTAGCTCGGGGTTCAGTATCTCGCCCAAGGATACTTTGGCATTCAAACTAGAGCAGCCAGGGATCAAACCACCAACCTTCAAAATGGTTAGTGACCTGCTCAAACTCCTGAGCTTCAGCCACCCCAAGTCCACCACAAGTGGAATAGCTGCCAATCAAAGTCCTCAGAGGCTCAGCAAACTGGAATGAAGTCCCAACCCCACAGTTAGTGGACAACTCCTGAGCAACCTCAGGCATCATTGCATGCTTTTTATAGTTGCCTTTTTAAGGTCTCTAATACATGGCACACTAAGGTAAATAGACCCTTTGTGCGTTGGCTGTTAGAAAGCACTGTAGTAATTTTTCTTTCTTAATCAGGCTATTCTCTAGCATTCACAAATCATTTCAACAGGGAAAATGTTATTTGTAAGGAAGATAAAATGTATCTGGTCAAACTGCAAGTTCCTGACCTGCGACTTGTGACGATCCTCCTCTCAGGCCATATTAAGAAGAAATTGATATAATCTATAATGTAGGCTTGTGTAAAATGAAAGCTACATACTAAAGAGAAGTCAGCTATGAAAAAAGCTGTAAAATTGAGAATGTACTATGGAACCTAAGCAGCTCCTGTAAGAAAGCCTGAATTCACATACTGAGAAACATGACTGACAGAAGCTGAAAACCAGGGGAATCTGGCTGCTGTGTAAGCTATTGGTATTCTCTCAAAGGGGAAACAGCGGCCAGTGCTTTCAGTCCTACATTATTAAAGTTTCATTAGATTTTCTCACTTTGTTGTCACCTTCATACAATTCTTCTGAAAACTGCTCAAACAGGTATTCAAAGTTTCACAGCTCTGTATGCCTTTAAACTAAAATAAAATATTTAAAACAGAAAAAATATCCTCTTGTTGAATGTTGCATGAAGCTGAACACACCTCAAGACAGATCATGAAATTAACTAAAATGTATTAATCACTGTATCTCTCACTCAGTTACCTTTGATTGTACAAGACTCTGTCTAAACTGTACAAGTGGTTGTGCTTATAAATGGAATATGTCTAATTTTGTTTCTTCTTCTGTTGTTTCTTCTGTTATTCCAAGACTTGTTACCATGCTGATACATGATGCTACAGGCAAACTGTGAACTTTTTAAAAATCTGCTTATGAAAATACTGGTTTGTGTGAAGTACTTTTGAAATGTGACTTTTGAATGAAGATAAGCAACTATATTAAAATGAAGACTGTGAAGAGACAATACATTGGAGAGAAAATAAAGCAACACATCTGAATTGTGCTGATTGTAATCCTTCTTTGAAACACTGTCAATTTCAACATGTCTGAACCAAGTCAACAACATCCAGCATCACATTATTAAGCAGTCTCATGTAAATGCAGTTCAATTCTCTGAGGACCTCCCTTTTCTTAAGTCCTTATGAATTCCCTTTCATATCTTTCTTCAAGTAAAGGTCCGAGGCCACAGAGCACAGCTGGGAAGCAGCTCTGAAGACTGGCTGGATGGCCCAGTAGTGGAAACAAATCAGTTCACAGGCTTGCTGCTTGGCCAATGGCAGAGATGGAGCAAGTCTTGGGGCCAGTTGCATGGCCAGCAACAAAGATGGAAGGAACTCCGGGAGCCAGCCAGGAGGCCAGTGGTGGAAACTAAGGACTTTCAGGGGCTAGTTGGGAGGACAGCGATGGAGACTATCTGGCGGCTGGGCAGGAGGTTGTCATCAGTGTGTGTGTGTGTTTGTATCAATGGAGGCAATGGAACACCTCTGACACAGGCAGCTATTGTCACTTGGACTCGGAATCTTGACACTCAGGTATAGTGGAATCCACTGGCTTGGGCTTAGGATCCTTCGGGACCACAGGCTTGGGCTCAGGTTCTGATTCAAGTGAACGCTGTTCGGGAGCCTCTGGCTCAGGTTCATGTTCAGGTGCAGGCAGCTCAGGACCCTTGGGCTCAGGTTCAGGTGCAGGCTGCTTAGGACCCTTGAGCTCAGGTTCATGTTCAGGTACAGGGAGCTCTGGAGCCCAGGCCATAGAGCAAGGCTGGGAAGCAGTTCTGAAGGTTGGCTGGGTGGCCCAGTAGTGGAAACAAATCAGTTCAGGGGCAGCAGCAGAGATGGAGGAACTCTGGGGACAAGCCTGGAGGCCAGCAGAGGCTAAGCATTTCCAGTGGCTGACTGGGAGGACAGCGATGGAGACCATCAGGCAGCTTGGCAGGAGGTCGATGGTGAAGGTGACAGAACACCTCTGCTGGCTTAGCTGTGGGGCAACATCACTGCAGGCACCTCTGACACAGGCAGCATTCATCACTTGGACTCAGGCGCAGAATCTTGAAACTCAGGTGAAGCGGAACCCACAGGCTTGAAGGTTTAGGTGCAGGCAGCTTTGGCCCCTCAAGCTCAGGTTCATGTTCAGGTGCAGGCAGATCGGGACCCTCGAGCTCAGGTTCAGGTAGCTCAAAGACTACAAGCTCAGGTTCAGGATATTCAGGATACTTGGGTTACTGAGACTAGTGTTGTAGTACTCGAGATCGGTCTTGGTCTCGAGACCGGTCTCGAGACCGCTTTTTGATGGTCTCGGTCTTGTCATGGACTCGACCGCATTTGGTCTCGGTCTTGTCATGGACTCGGACCTTGCGGACTCGGGATTTTATTTCAAGACCAGTCAAGACCACAGCTGTGGAAATATCACTAAATTGCCAGAATACTGTCCAATTTATTTGTTAACATCTTTGCTTTTATTGGATGCAAAACGTTCTGATTCAAATCCAACAAAGATTGCGCTCCTCTGCCTCTCAAAAGAGCGCACCTCGCAGACTCCGCCCCAGCTAGGTCGCTGCTATTATCGCTGCTTACGCCTGTATCATTTCACCGCAGTTTGCAATCTACCACAGAGCACGGACAGTTTCATTCACAGTGTGTACGTTGATCTCACTATGGTCACGCGTGTGCTGCATAAATCGAAATAACCGCATGAACACGAAGAGAAGTAAGAGGGAAAATGAAGATCAAAGGAAAATTTCAGGCTTCCGAATCAACAAAAAAATCCCAGCATGAAAGGTAAATACCAACCTTCATGTATTTTGATACACAAACTAAAAATTTAATGCAAGTTTTAGGGCTGCAACGATTCTTGGAATAACGCAATTCGATTATTAAAAATCCTCGACACAAATTTGTTGCTTTGATGTTTCGTTTCAGCTCTGCAGCTCAGGTGTCTCCTGTGTAAGCGGAGCATTTCCAAAAAAACAAAAAACGAGCCCTTTAACACGAGTGGATCGCTGAGATGTTTTTTCCACGCCCCCACTTCTCTGTGCTGTGAGTGCGCATGTTTGAATGTGCGCGCGTGTTGTGCAGAGGATGTCAGCTGTTATTTTTTTCTTTACGTCAGCTGTAGCCACCAGAACAGATCAATAACCACAGTGTACTGGGGAAAGGGGCCATTAGCCATTAGCACTAGCAATCGCCATTAGCACTAGCAATCGTTCGGTGCCCCCCCACCCCCTTCAGTACAGAGGGGATCCGTCAAAATGTTTTTATCAACCACCTGATCAGCAACATGAAGAACAGAGAACTTTGTAGCTGCTCCATCCACCCTGTTTGTTTCACACAGAGAAACATCTGCAGTACGGAAGTTAAAATATGCTGATGAATTGTTAAAATTAAAAATTATTTCTTATCCAATTACTTGATTAATTGACAGAGTAATCAACTGAATACTTGATTACTAAAATAACTGATAGTTGCAGCCCTACTTGTATTCAGAAATCCATAGTCAAACATTAGTTTTCAGCACCAGTAGAGCTGTGAGAGCCTTCAAGAATAAAATACTACAGTTCCCAGCAAGATGATGTCACTTCCTATTGTTGCATTAAAACGTGATAGTTTATGCTCACAAACATGGTGGCTGATATTCAAATGTAGGAAATGCTATTAGCAGCCGAGGAATCTGGATTATGTTTTTGTTGTGTATTTTTTATGTGATTTCTGCAAACACAGTGGAAGGAAACGGCACTCTGGGACACATTAAATGCTTGATTGTATAATGTAACTTTTCTGGATTATATGCAAAAATGATCATTCTATCGATCTAATAAGGCCTGATTTAGAGTTCTGCATTGATCCTTTGTGTATAACTGAAAATCCTCTCTGAAGCAAACCTGACATGCACCACGAGAAATGTAACTACACGTCCAAAAAAACTGATTACTGCTTTCTGGTTACGTCTTAGGCCCCATCACTCAATTAACAAGTGGGAGCGGCATTTAGTGGTTAGTATTAGCTTACTAATTAGCATTAGCATTAGTGCTGGGGTGAGAAATATTATGTTGCTGAGCACGGTGGGCTCTGGCAGTTCAGGTTGCCCTGGCTGGGACTGCATAGGCAACTCATCTGATGGCTGGGGCTGCACAGGGCCCACTGCTGATTCAGTGGACTGAAGCTGGGGTCTGGCCTAAACCGGGGAATAGGAATGGGTACAAGTACAGTCTGGACCCTGACCACCCTCATCCAGGCAACAGAAACAGGTGCAGGGACTGGCTGAGCCCAAAGCACCCCCCTTGTGATGGGCAACTGGTTGCTGGGCTGCTGCTGGAAAAAGAATGTTGAGTGGTTTTGCTGAGGACCCTCATGGGTCATGGGTGCTGTTAACCAGGCAGGTTGTGGACACAAAATGCAGGACTCAGGAGTCAGGATGTAACAGAAAAAAAATTGCTTTAATGCTGAAGGCTTCACTCAAACAGAATATACAGAGCTAGACTGGAACCAGGAAGCAAACTAGGAACTTGAGCAAACAGAGAACACAGGCAGAACACAGCACTGAGTACGAGTGACGATGCAACCAAAAGCACAAGCAAATGGGATAAATACACAGTGGGGTAATTGTGAAAATGGAAAACACTAAGAAAGAAAGCTGAAACTAATGGGAAAAAAGGAAGTAAAACTGAACACAATGCACAAGAGAAAAAAAAAGCTAGCAAAATAAAACAGGAAGTAACTAACACCAAACAGAGACAGAGACTCGACATGTCACAGGAAACATGGGTGACTAGAACACAAAACTAGAAACTCCAACCTAAATCCAAGAAATAGTTTTAAAACAGAAAATCATAACTGGGAGCTCTTTAACAAAGGACTAAGCATAAAAAAATTCAAAACACTGGGCCAACAACCCAGGATCATGACAAATAATGTTCCAACTTTTTACAAAAAGGGGTTTATATAAAATGTACAACTATATACATATATAACAAACTGTCAACTATCAGAGAGCAAATTGTGTTGCTGATGATAAGTAAACCTTGTTTCTGATCACCAGCTCCAACGGGTAGCCCAACATTCAAGCTGGCAGGAATAGTTTCTTAGGTTTGTTATGTATGAAACCTAACAGACTCCTTTCATTAGTATTCTCCAGTCAACACCAAGATGAAAATGCAGAGTAATTAGGAAATCAACATTAGCCATGGTGTTGATTACTTTTATTTTAAAGATATACAGTCAGTTTTGGCTCAATATAATGACTAAACAGCACAATAGCAATAACACATCAGCGTCTGCTTCAGTCTTCCATCTGTGCCAACATTTAGGCACAATTCTTAGCGTAGGAGTTCAGAGCTTAATACAATCAATGTAAGCATGAATTTAGAACAGATTCAAATGGGAACCATCACAAAAGTGTAGCATTGCTAGTTATGCATATTAAATTGCATTTAATTATCACCATAACAAAATTATAGAAAAAATTATTATATTTGCTCTATTATTACATAACTACTGATCCATTAGTTCTACTTTTCCCTAATATGGAGCAATAAATCAAGTTCTATCTCATCTTACCTGATACTGTATCATCCATCTGTAGTAGTGTGGAAAAACACAGTTTTTCTTACCATATCAACTTCAGAGATGCTGTCCAAGCTTTCCACCTGAACATCCACTCCAACAGGGATTGCAGGACCTATCAAACAGAATTCCATTATGAACAAATACATAAGGCTACACTTACAGTTGTCCAGTTGTGGAAAAATTGCCTTCTTGTGGGAACCCTGATGACATGACAGGCTTTAGAAAAAAAAAGGAAAAAAATCACACCCTACAAATCCTGTTGTAAGTTTCTTTCTACTGAACTGCACCTGCAAAACACATCACTGTGCAGAAGGGAGAGCTGATATTCCTTTGATTCCTCTTATTCTTCTTTTGGCTGGTCCCTTTAAGAGTCACCACAGTAACACTTCTGCTTCATCTCACTCACTTTTCTTTTCATCCTCTTCTGTCACTTTCTGCATGTCCTCTTTCATTATATCCATGAACCTTCTTTGTGGTCTTCCTCTTTTCCTTGTGCCTGGCAGCTCCATGGTCAACATCCTCTTCCAACATATTCATTATTCCTCCTCTGTACATCCCCAAACTATCTCAACTTTGCCACTCACAGTATAACTCCTTCTGACACCTTCTTTTTTTCCTTCCTTAGAATCCAGTCTCACATACAACTCACTATATGCCATTCCTTTGCAACTCTCTTTGTGGTGCACTTATTCTCCCAATACCCCTGCTTCTGTCATCACCTTCCTGTACTTCCTCATTCGACCACTAGGTCATATTGTCCTATGTTTTCCTCTGTTCAAAGGACTTTTTTTCAAGATGGTGCAACGGTAGGCAGCCTGTTACCACAGCTCCCAGTTTATTTCCTTCTTTTGTGTGTTTTTCTTATGTTTTAAGTTTTTCTTTCTGACTCTGGCCCTTGAGGTGCCGGTACCAGTATTTGAACAGTTTTTTTTTACCATGAACGCACTCAGTGCTTGGCCGAAAAACAGGTTCAACTTGGGCCCCACAAGCTAGCTGGTCTCGCACCAAGAACGTGTAACGAAAGTGGCAGAAGGGCGTGACTCTGCCATCTCAACATAAAGCTTTCTACTGCTATTTCACTGCATGGTGTGTATTACATGAGAAAAGCGATGTGATTTTCACAGCTGTGAATTAGGTTGGGCCCTAAGGCTGAACTTGCTGCTTTGTATCAGTTTATATCACACATAAAAGGACTCAAAGTGCGTACTTGTCGTCTTGCACTCTCCTCACCCCCACCCACAACAGATCCAGCCCCATCTTCCACCCCAGCCCAGCCTCACATCCACCTCACAGCTGATCAGGTGAGAAGTCAGCTCAGGAAGGCAGCAGGTCTGGATGGAATCAGCTCCAGACTGCTCAGGGACTGCGCAGACCAGCTTTGTCAGGTGGTCCTGCAACGTGAGCCTGAATCTGGAGAGGGTTCCTGAACTGTGGAAGATTTTCTGCATAGTCCCAATGCCAAAGATCACACACCCCAGGGAACCCAACCACTACAGACCTGTGGTCCTGACTTCTCATCTGATGAAGACCATGGAGAGGCTCATCCTGCACCACCTTTGCCCACTGGTGAACCCAGTGCTGGACGCCCTGCAGTTTGTCTACCAGCCAAGTACTGGGGTAGACGACGCCATCATCTACCTGCTGCAAAGATCCCTCTCTCACCTAGAGCAGGGGGGAACACTGTCAGGGTCACGTTCTTTGACTTCTCCAGTGCTTTCAACACCATCCAGCCTGCCTGCACTGCTTAGAGGGAAGCTGGAGGGCGCTGGAGTGGACAGGCAGCTGACTGCAGGGACATTGACTACCTCACCAACAGACCATACTATGTGAGGTGCCATGACTGTGTGTCTAATGTGGTAGTCTGCAGCACGGGTGCACCACAGGGCACGGTCCTCTCACCTTTTCTGTTCAGTCTGTACACTTCAGACTTCAGGTACAACTCAGACCACTGCCACCTACAGAAGTTCTCAGATGATACAGCCATCATCAGATGCATATCAGATGGGAACGACGAGGAATACGGGGGGGGGGGGTTATAAGTAATTTTTGTCGGCTGGTGTGAGACCAACGCCCTCCAAATCAACGGCAGCAAAATGAAGGAGATGGTCATAGACTTCAGGAGGAAGTCACCACCTACAGCACCGGTGAACATCCTGGCAGGGCGTGAACGGCCCCGCCTGATCTAAACCCAAATGATGTTTGGTTATTGGAGTTCTGCGCAAAGTCCACAGTTTGGCCGTTACAAACACCATGTTCGAACATAAGGATGTTCATAAGTAAAAATGGCACAGGACACCCTAGGTTGGAGGTCGGTGATCAATTTTGTAATCATATCACCAAATCTGTGGCTATATCTTCTGAACACTTGGGTGAAGAGAAGAGTTAAGCTGTCAACTGATCAACACCTGGTGGTGAGTTGGATCAGGTGGTGGGGGAGGATGCTGGACAGACCTGGTGCACCTAAATGTATTGTGAGGGTGCACTGGGAACGCCTGGCAGAGACCCTAGTCTGCGAAATCTTAAACTCCCACCTCTGGCAGAACTTTGACAGCATTCTGAGGAAGGCTGAGGACAATGAGTCTGAATAGACCAAGACCACCTCCATTTTTGAGGTTGCTGCTGACTTCAACTGAGGCTATAGTCAGGTGGTGGAAGGAATACTTTTAGGACCTCCTTAATCCCACCGACACACCCTCTGTAGTAGAAGCATAGTCTGGGGATGAGGGGGATGACTTGCCCATCACTGGGGTGAGGTCACTGAGGTGGTTAAATAGCTCCTTAATGGCAGGGCCCCTGGGGTGGACAAGAATTGCCCTGAGTCCCTGAAGGCTCTGGATGTTCTAGGGCTCCTCAGTCTTCACGATAGATGCCAGGGTGCTGGAAA